>NC_134464.1:15678786-15776286 GCF_047948215.1 Lycorma delicatula
TTAAATCATAATTGGATTATAATTTATGTACTGCGAAATTCTCGTTATCTATCCTGTATGCTCCATCTATTTTACCAATGATCATTTCTCATTCCACTTCTGAACACTATTCATTAATCCACTCTTTTTCGCTAATTAGCACTTCTTGTTAAAATACTCCTTACTTGTCGACAGTTCCTTTTACCTTCTTCATCACAAGCATTCTTACACTTTCTATGTTCATGCAACAGCTGTAATATATCTTCTGAAATCCAAGGTTTTCTACCAGTTCTCTTTGTTCCGCCTAAGTTCGTTTCTGCTGATTTAAAAATTTCCTTTTTAACATTCTCCCATTCTTGTTCTACATTTACTACTTTATCATTTTTACTCACGCTGCTTGCGATATCCTCCTCAAAAATCTTCTTTACCTCCTGTTCCTCAAGCTTCTCTAAATCCCACCAAATAATCTGACACCTTTCGTTCCGGTTTTTACACCCCAATCTACATTTCATTATCACTAAATTATGGTCGCTATCAATGTCTGTTCAAGGATACGCTTTGCAGTCAACGAGTTGATTTTCAGATCTTTGTTTAACCTTGATATAATGAATCTGATACCTTGTACTATTACCAAACGTTTTCCATATATATACATGGAACACCCCTAGTGAATTCTATTATGATTTTTAAACTGGGTGTTAGTCATTACTAAATTATACTTCGTGCAAAACTCCATAATTCGTCCCCTCTTTCATTCCTTTTGCCCAGCCCGTTTTCACCCACAATATTTCCTTCCTTGCCTTTTCCGATGCTTACATTCTAATCTCAAATTATTATAATATTTTCATCCCCTTTTATGAATTTAATTGCTTGTCAATTTCTTCGTGTACACACTCAACCTCATCATAATCATCATTTGCATGTAGACATTAACAATCATTGTCGAATTAGGTTTTGATTTTATTCTTATTACAATGATTTTATCGCTTAGGTATTTGAAATACTCTTCCCTACCTTCTTGTTTGTTACGAAACCTACTCCTGCCTGCCTTTATTTGACGCTGAGTTAATTATTCTAAAATCACCTGAACAAAAGTCGTTTTCCTCATCCCACCGAACCTCACTAATTCCTACTACATCTACATTTAACCTATCCATTTCCCTCTTTAAATGTTCTAACCTACCAACCTTTTTAAGACTTTTAACATTCCACGCTCCGACTTTTAGAATGTTATTTTTTAATTTTCTTTTGACCTCTTCCTTAGTAGTCCACACCCGGAGATCTGAACGAGAAACTACTTTATGTGTGGAAATCAATTGTGAAAGTTCATAACTGACGAAATCTATAGCTGCTTAATGTACACCAGGTTAGTGTATCTAACAGGCTAAATGTTCCTAAACCTTAATATGCTCCGTGTTACATGTTTAATGTGCACCGGTTTCACGCTGTGAATATTTTACCAAGGAAGGCGCCTCATCTTTGTTACATGAACATGAAGAGAGCTACATTTTTTTTCTAAAAAAACAGCCGTAGTTTTCATGATATATCACCCACGTAAGTGACTGTAAAAGTGTTGATACTGATTCGACCAACAGCTCAAACCGCTTAACTTAGGTGAATTTTGGGAGTTCATTGTTTTTTAATATAGACACCAACTTTGGAAGAATTGTGAGAAAATCCTTATATAAATAAGTGAAAAGAGGGAAAATGTTACAATGAAATTTCTATATCTCAGAAAACTTAGATGTTACAGTCTTAAAAATTGATAATTAAATTCTCCTTAGAAAATAAACTTAAATGTATTTCAGTATTTTTCAAAAATCGAATAAAGGGGAATGGAAAATATTGAGAAAAGTTTTTCATGAAACATATGAAACTAAGGTGAAGACCTTAATCCTCGCCAAAGTAAACAGACCAATATTCACTAAACCATCAACCTTTAAATTACGGTAGAATTTTACCTCTTATCTAAAATTTCTATTGAAGACTAATTTAAAGACCTTAATCCTCGCCAAAGTAAACAGACCAATATTCACTAAACCATCAACCTTTAAATTACGGTAGAATTTTACCTCTTATCTAAAATTTCTATTGAAGACTAATTTAGGTACAAATCTAAAATTCTTTGGAGCTGCGTGTAAGTGGTACTATACATATAAATGTAAAATACTACAAATTTTGGTAGCCGTATAACGGACCCTCTCGAAAAACAAAAAAAGACAAGAAATAAATTACATTTTTTTGATAATTCAAGGTAAGTTAAAGGAGTTACAAATTTTAAATGACACTGACTCCCAGTTAAAATCTCTGCCTTAAGTAATTTTAAATTATTATCGAATGTAGAATTCTTATTCCAAAATTGTTGTTTTTGATAAAATCTTATCACGCAAGAATTTTAATTTCATATACACATTTATATTTATATATCAGGAGATACATATTTAATGCTATGTATATTATATATAAAAAAACCAACAATATGTTTAATAGCAATCTAACAAAGCTAATACAAATCAAATGATGAAGTGCGTTTTTCGGCGGTTTTCTATAAAACTACTTAAGTTACTAGTCTCAGACTATTTTTTTTAATTTATCGAATTGAATTTCATTTGAAGCAATCAAAGTGGATTACATTTTTTCTTATCAAGAATTTCTGTATATATTTCACTGGAGGAGATAAAAACCAGGCAAAATGTTTCGCCAGACGTAATTCGTTAACGAATCGTTTCAGGGTCTATGTTTCTATGTACTTTTTTCTTTAATTTTACACGTACAATGCAGTAGCCAAAGTATGAGCCAATAAGGTATAAAAAGTACGCCAAAGTATAAAATAAAAATTTAATGTACTTCTTACATGAATATTTAATTATATTTCATCAGAATATAAGGGAGTAACACAGAATTCACCCCGAATCTATAACTTTTATTTTTATTTTATTTTAATTCAAATTTTATTTTATTTTTTTATTCTATAAATTTTAACAGGTTTTATAGACTGTAGAAACTTTACGGTTAGATTTATAAATAAGTACATCAACAGAAATTTATAAAACCGTAATTATCTTTTAAGCGAAAACACCTAAAAGATTGTTATAACAAATTAAAAAAATAGGAGCGACATGATACTTTTTTTTTTAAACGTAAATATTTATTAAATTAGCTGTAACACTTTAAAGTATAGATCTAGAAAAATCTATTTAAAGCGTTTAAAATTATATTTTCAGGCTAAAAATATCATTAGAATATAGCAACAAATATTTTGAAAATAAAAAATACCGATTTTTGGAAAAATTATTGCAAGTCAGAGATGTGTGCTTTATATTGTTAATACCATAAAAAAATAGGGTTTTGTTCCAGCTTTTAATGTTCCTTCCAGCCCTTTTCCAAGCGGACACTGCCAATCACGTTGAAGTAAATACTATGTCCGTGCTTGCAGTTATAACACAGGTCAACAAAAAAACCAAAATAATTATTTGGAACTGAGATAAACGTAGGTGAATTAGAATGTATTTTTTATGCTGAATCTTAAAATGGAATCAGTTTTTATTCTTAGTTATGACCCTTTAAAATATTGAGAAACTTCTTAAAAAAAGAGTATATAAAAATAATAATAATTACAATTAAAATTCCTATCTTTATTTTGCAGACATTTACGTTTATCTTAATTTCTTTTTTCTTATTTTCCTTTTGCGTTCAGCGAAGTCTTCTCTTTTTAGCATCCAGCGGTAGTCACTCATAAATTCATCCCATCTGCCTTGATAACGTTATTCCATCTGCAATATATCTTGGTGGATCGTTTCTCTTTGTTCATCGCTGATGTCATCTAAGATTAAAGGTAAGAAGTCGAAACGAGAATGTACAAAATGAATATTCAGTAAC
Organism: Lycorma delicatula; assembly: GCF_047948215.1. Classification (NCBI taxonomy): domain Eukaryota; kingdom Metazoa; phylum Arthropoda; class Insecta; order Hemiptera; family Fulgoridae; genus Lycorma; species Lycorma delicatula. Next base: position 15,682,645 of record NC_134464.1, read on the forward strand.
ATTCTGCCGCCTAAATCTTTATACTTCACTAAGAGATCATTTATAAGCTGACCGTGGTTTTCAGCTTTTTTGTTTCCAACAAAACCAGTAATGACATTTTTAAATGAGTTCCAAAGACAAGAAGCCCTATCACTATCAGGTCAGAGAGATGATTCATCATGAATGTTCATCATACTTAGTAGCTTTTAAAATTTTTGACATACTTTCATATGTTTGTTTCATTCCTACAGTATGTGCTAACGGTATAGAAGAAAACTTATTCTAGTTATGCAACAACACTGCCTTTAAGCTTCTTTTTGATGAGTCCATAAATAAACGTCAATCATGAATAACATATTTAATGTCCAGTTCAGACATTGGCTTCCTACTAATGGCAGGAACAAATTAAACCATCTCTTCTACAATATTTCAGTAAATTTTCGTTTCGATTCCTATATACTGAAATTTTAGTATCCCTGTTTAATAAATTCCATTCATTAATTAGTGAACCTAAGAATTCTGCAAATATTTCAAAAAATACAAGTCACGAATTAGGTCAGTCAGTTCTAATTGTGTGATGAGGTGAGGTTCAGTATTTGATTCTTTTGTAATGTAATTAATATCTATCTATTGAAGTTGAGAATTCATCGGTTAAGCCTACTGGAAAATGTTTTTCCAAGAAGTTGGAGAAATTGGAATCGGTAAATCAACACCGTGAATTACTGGTCTCGTAGATGAACGAACTTTAGGGTATACAATACTGCTTTTATTGTTTTAATTGATATCATAACGGTTAGTAGGCTCTCGTCAAATAATAGGTTTTCCAAAATGCAAATGCTCTTTTTTCCGTTTACATATTCGGTTAGTTTAACGTAGCACTTGACGCGTGCTACATGTAGAGCCCAGAATTTATCGTCCCAAAACCTTCCCTAACCCCCTACCCACACGACCCCCCCCCCAAATTGTTTGACTGTATTTTCGGTCACATACATTTTTTCTTACCTCCTCAACCACCCAAACATTTTTTTGGGGCCCCTCCCCCGAGTGGGTATTCGTAGAACTTGGGACGGCCCCCTGAGTACAGTACTATATCATGCGAAGACGCGGTTCACTCCCTATGGATGGGACATCCGCCCAAAGTAGCAGCAGCATGACAAAATCGGCGACGGTCAAGAAAACCGATCTAAAAGGGAAGAAGAGGCTCCGTCAAGGATCTTCCGAGGAGGAAGAAGAGGCACCCGATACAGTGAGCAGTCTAGCATACCAATTGGGTCTGATACTGATATCGTTGAAACAGCATTTAGGCCCAGGTTTGAATAAGTATATTGCGACCCATGAACAGGATCTAAGGCTAGTATACGAGGGACTGAATGCGCTTTCCGAGCTGTCCTCTCCAGACACAAAGACTTCCCAAGCTACCCAAACGGACCCTATTGCGGGTAACGATTACATGGAGTATATTTTGACCAGCGATTTGAGTGATGAAGAACTCATTGAGCTCCTCCCTAAAAGGTGGCCTAACTCACTTAGGGGCAAGCTAAAGTTGGTTACTAACCTTCCACCTGAAGTCAAAGACACTTGTACTCTTAGAGATTTAAGGAGAGTAGGTGAGCAGGATATGGGTAACAAACTCGCAGCTGGTGACATCATAAAAGACGAAATAACTCTAATAGGAGACCAAACCGTTGAAGAAAAGAAGAAGAAATTTAAGATACATTATGACTCGGGAGCCCCGGAAAAGGAAAACCCTTTCTTGTTTATTGAAGGCGTTCAAAAAGATAGCTATACAGTCACCAAATTCAGCGTACATACTGCCTTGGGGCAGTATGAGAAATTTTGCCAAGAAGATCATATCTTATATCTTCAGAGCAAGGGAAACACCTGTATATATGTTAACTCTCCAAGGGGATGGTGGGACCAGGCACATCGATAATAATCAAATCCCGATAAAGAAGGCTACTCCACCGGCGGAGCAAAGCCGAACAGTGATTGTTAAGGCGGAAGGAAAAACGTACGCGGAGCTCCTCCGGTCCATGAAGGATGCTGTCACCAGCGAGGAGGCAAATAACGTCATCTCATTGCGAAAGGGCCGTAACGAGGAGCTCCACGTTAGGATACAGGGTGCAGAGAAAGCGGAACAATTTACATCTATCCTGAGGGACAAGGCTGCCGACCTTCATGTTGATATAAAAAGCAGAGCTGGAAGGAGAACTGTTGTGCACATCCGAGATGTCGAGCATGACACAACAGAGCAAGAGGTTATGGCTGCCATTATAAATCGCGTGGGTTCTAGCGAGGAAGTCAAGATAACATCCATGAGGAAAGGTTTTGGCGAGACACAAAATATTACAGAGCGGCATCCAAACTGGTCGAGGAAAGAATAAGAATCGGATGGATTAGTTGCCGGGCGTACATCCGGGAAGATGAAGACAGGTGCTACCGTTGTTGGGGCACGGGCCATAGAAGGCACGAACATAAGGGCCCAGATAGGCTCGTTTTGTGATTCAACTGTGGTAGCAGAGGTCACAAGATAGCGGATTGTCTTGAACCTAAGCAATGCCTCGATTGTAAGAGCGGTGAACACAGGACTGGAGCATGGCAATGTAAGAAAAAATTGCATGATTAGGACTATGTTAGCGAATGCCAATAGGAGTATTCTCGCTCACGACTTAATTAGTCGCGTTGTTGCAGACCAGAACGTAGACCTCCTTGTATTCACCGAAGCCAATAAATATGAAGCTGCCAAACTTGGATGGACTGTTGATATGTCGGGAGATGTTGCCATTATGGACGTAAGTCATAGTATACAATGGAATTTCAAGTTTAGAGGTAGTGGCGTGGGGTCTGTTGAGACCGAAACAACTCTATTCGTAGGTGTGTACATTTCGCCCAACATTGCCATCGCGGACTTTACTAACTTCATCGACACTTTACAAGGTGTGATTACCAATTCAACCAAGAGGATCGTAATGTTGGGTGATTTTAACACCAAAATGGTGGCGGCTGGCAGTCGACACATCAACAGGAGGGGACAGATCCTTGCCGATCTCCTGGAAACTGCCGGCTGCATCTGCATTAATGACGATACGCCCACGTACGTAGCGAGAGGTCATCGGTCGGTGCTTGACCTCACCATCCTGGACTGTAGGTGGAGGAGGAATCAGTACCAGTGGATGGTTCTCTCAGAAGATATAGTGAGCGATCACCGCGCCTCTATCTTGGATCTGAAAGACGTAGATTTCAGGCGTGAAGTGCACTCCCCCCCACCGAGATTCTCATCAGTACAAATAGAGCAAATCGTCAACAGGACTGCAAGTAGGCTGTCTGATAGACATCAACAATCACCTGAGGCTTTATCTAATATAATAAAGCAGGAAATGGACAGAATGGCAGCTAAAAATACAAGGAGGCGCTCCGTATATTGGTGGACTGCTGAAATTGAAGCAATGAGACAAGAGCTCCAGTCCCTTAGGAGAAGGAAACAACGTATTCTTAGAAATAACAGAGAAGGGTACCAGGAAATAGCCAATAGATACCTCGAGGCAAGAAGAACGCTCAATAAGGCTATTAAGAGACGTAAAAAGGATTGCTGGATCAGGCTCTGCGAAGAGCTTGACAGCAATCCCTGGAGCCAGGCATATCGTATTGTGAACAAAAAGTTCGGGAGACGTATGCCTATCCTCAATAAGACCAGTGTTGCAAGGGAGGTAGCCAGGTTGTTCCCGCATACAGTGCCTGATATCGTGAGATCCACACCTTGCGACAATAGAAGATTCACCATGGAAGAGCTACAACTTGCGGCGAGGAGTTTGGCAACCAAAAAGAGCCCTGGCCCGGACAAGATTCCCGCGGCAGTGATCAAGGGGGTGGTTCAGAAGGCTCCCTGGGAGATGCTCGAGATTGCCAGCCATGGCATGGAGAACGGAGACTTCCCCGACTGCTGGAAGGAGGCCAGAGTGGTATTCCTACCTAAAGGCACCTCTTCGGAGAAAGATATAACCCATAGACCCCTCAGCCTCCTTAACATGATGGGGAAGCTAGCAGAAAAGATGCTGGCTCACCGCATCATCAAAGAACTAGAAGAGGGAGCCAGAATCAGTCCTAACCAGTACGGGTTTATGCGGGGGCGATCCACCGTGCAGGCTATCTGCCGAATTTTGGGGTGGGCTGACGAGGTGAAGAGAGGCACTTGGCGAACCAGGAGAATTCCACTGATGCTGTCACTAGACATAAAAAACGCGTTCGGGGCTATTGGTTGGGGTCATATTAATGACGCAATTGCGGCTAGAGGCCTCAGCCCGTACCTGCGTGGGCAAATTGAATGTTACTTGTCCAACAGAGGATGACTGGTGGAAGTACAGGAGGAAACAGTACATTTTCAAATGCACGGTGGGGTTCCGCAGGGCTCTGTTCTGGGGCCGTTGTTGTGGCTGGTGATTATAGATGAACTCCTTCAGAAGGAGTTTCCTGTCGGCGTCCAGGTCCTGGCTTATGCAGATGACCTTGCAGTCCACGTAGAGGGAAGGACGGTCTTGGAGGTGCGGGAGAGGGTGTATGCGGCCATCGACACTATACAGGAGTGGTTGAGGTCCAGGGGTCTGCAACTGTCTACGGAAAAATGCCGGTGTATTGCCTTTACGGGTAGAAGAGTGCTAGAACCGTTCAATATTTCCATCAACGGTCATGCTATAGAAGAAGCGAATAACATCAAGTACTTAGGAGTTATCCTCTTGAAAAACGGTAGATACACCGAGCACATAGTCAATGTATGCAACAAGGCAGAAAGGATGATAAAAAGTCTAAACATCATTATGTCATCGCAGAATGCCCCTCGGGCCTCAAAGCGCCGTTTACTGGCGACCACCGTCGTGTCTTCGCTTATGTATGCCGTTCCGGCCTGGTGGCGCTCTATCGCCATCAGGCGCAACAAAGAGAGAGTGGTGAGAACGCACAGGTGTGTGCTCCTAGGTGTTGTGCCCGCATACAGGACAGTGTCCTATGCCGCCCTGTGCGTGTTATCGGGTACACCTCCTATTGACCTAATCGCAAAAAAGAGGGTGGAGAGGGCACAAGGCAAGCCAGAACAAGAGCTCAGGGATGCCGTTTATAATATCTGGCAGGAAAGATGGTCACAGGAAGCTGTGGGTCGATGGACGAGAACCCTCATCCCCAACATCAAGCCATGGTCGTCGAGAAGATTTGGTGAGGTTGATCATCACCTATCGCAGTTTTTTACAAGACATGGTTCCTTCAATAACTACCTGCACAATATAGGCAAGAGAGAAGAGCCAATTTGCAACTACTGCAACGAGATAGATGATGCTGAGCACACCTTTTTTGAGTGCAATAGGTGGGACACACTTAGACATAGTAAGGCACTCACAGGTATAACTCCAGAGACAACAATAGACTACATGCTAAGAAGCGAGTTAAACTGGAATAATTTTGCTAGTTTTGTTAGACAAGTTGTTCTACAGAAATACTCCGATGACAGAAGACAAGGTGTTGGCTAGAATAGGACTGGGTGGACAGCCTTGCTGGTGAGGTCCAGCATGCTGCGGTGTGTTGACACTGATGAGCCACCAAGGACTCCACGGGTAACAGTCAGGCAACAGCACACTGAATACTGAAGGGACCCGGCGCCACGTCGCGGCAAACTGGGTCTGGCGTGGTGTAATAATGTGGTGTATTAGTATTGCCCTTTTGGGTCCCCAAAGGGGCAATATTGATAAAGAACTCTCAAAAAGAGCTAACCGGTAGGCCGACCTGCCTTGCCGGTATATAGCCGGTAGGTGGGGAGGCCTATTTGAGTTTAAAGACACTCCCCTGGGCGGCGTAATACCAACAAGTCGGTCCGGCCCAGGGGAGCTGAGAAAAAAAAAATATAATTTATTTTGGTCTCCCTAGGAACAGTCAAAATAATATTTGTAAGCAGTTTTTCAGCAGATTCGATACTGGTTATCGTTAATGTTTCGTGGTCAAATCTCAGCCTACGCAACAAAAAATATTTGAGGAATTTTTGCAAGCCTGATTTTTATTCATTGTAAAATTCAAAACGATTTAATGAATGAAAGTAAACAGAATATTACAGAAATACTTACTTACTATAAAAATAACTAAGTTTTTATTATAAATACATAATTACTTAAAATATTTCATAAACATTTTTCACCATGGAAACGCACCCACGCACGTACAAACGCACTCACCCACCCACCCAAAGAAACTTATACTGACCATCCACTCATCCTGAAGAAAATTTCACAATGTTGATTTACTCATTCTTGACTCATTGACGTGTCTATAGATGTCTGACTTGACATGAAATGGCATCACTGGACTGTTCTGTACAAAATATAAATCAGATGTGAATAAGCAAACATACAGAAGTACTAACTTATTTGTGTTGCTTATTCCCACGAATGATGGAACAAATAAATTTAAGGGGTTCTAACTTATCGTTACGCGACAGGTTGTTTCGGATACATAATCAGATTCGGCGTATAAAATACTTTATAGAACACCTACTCCCTTTTCAGTTCTAAATTTTATGTTGACCAGTTTAATTAAAAGAATATGATTCTTGTTTTCAGGGACTGATAACCAGAAAAGAATTTGTTTTTTTAACTTGTGAAAAATGTTTAATTTGGTGTTTATAACACATTTATATATGTAAATTTTCTTAACAGGGTAATAACAATTTTATACAGTTTGGAAGCATATGTTTAGCTTTATTTGAAAGTCTTGTATTCTATTTTTTCTGTGTCGATGGGCAAAGAATAATCGATGAGGTAAGCTTCAAAATTGTAATTTATTTATTATTAGTAATTATTAATATCAAATTTTAAAAATATTGTATATATATATATCCTACAATACTTCACAATCTTTTCACACGTAAAGAAAAATGAAAATCTTAACAAATCCTTTCGTAATTTGTTTAGTTAAATTTCGCTGGTAAATCATACTGCTTACCGACAACCAACTTTGTAACCCAGTACGGAGTGTTATCCCACTGACCGGTACACTATTACCAGAATCGTGTTGTAGAACACTCTCTTTCTCCTGCCTATTATATATATATATTTCTCTTTTTTTCTAAAAAAATAGGTATTAGGTAAGCTGAAAAAAAGAATACAGTAGAACCCTAAAAATCTTCTTTTTTTTCCTTAAAAAAAAGCTAAACGAAGTCAAGTTTTTTTTAAAAACGTTTTTAGGAAATTAAAATCATATCGTCAAAAATCTTAATTTTTTTTTTTCTTAAAATAATTTCAATCAATAACAGTCAACATGCCTAAATTCAGTCCCGAATTGCTCAGGATTTTCAAAATAAAAAATACCGATAATCCGGGTTTGTTAATCCATCAACACAACCCAAAAACACACAAGCAAATATTAATTTTATAAGAGCGTAAAAATATAAAATATTTATATTTATAAAACTGTGTAACGAAAAAGCCACAGTACAATTATCGACAACATAATGAAGCATAGATTTATAAAGTGAAATACTACAGCAATATATTACCAAAATAAAATGAATAAAGTTACAATGTATTAAAGACTCCTTCAATAAGTTAAACCGATGTAGTATTATTGTGAACTTTTAAAATATATAGATGTATAATAATTTATCAAAAATATCAAAATTTCATTAATTATAAAATTAAGTGAATACACAATAATATAACTAAAAGAAAATGTACGGGAGGCCCGGGAAGAGTTTTTTTATTTTTTTTATTTATAATTTTTAATCTCGGTCCTCATTTTTTGTATGAAATAAATTTTGTGTACATTTAATATTTACATTTTCCGGGTCCACAAGAAACTATATTAGTTATTTTTTAAAAATGTTTTTTTTTTTTATTTCTTTTTAGCAATAAGATACTAATCGGTAAACAGATTAGTTATATCATTTCGATTAAAATGTATTGTTTAAGTGCGAGTAGTGCAGAAAAGAAAATTATATCAACAAAATAATCAGATTCGAGTAATCCAAGTTTAGAATTAAAACAACAAATTAGCATCAGAGTAGAAGGGCGATTTCGTAGAATTTAATTTGTTTATACACATTCTCTATTAAACACGTATATTAAGACAAAATTTTGAAGAAACTAAATGCCCAATAATAATATTTTACAGAGCTCATATAGGTTTCGTAATCATGTTCCTTTTTCAATCAATTAGTGAGTTAAGCTTTAAAAATATAAAACCTGACTGACATAATTATGTTTTACATTGCAATTCAAATTAATAATTTAAAGGAAACACCTTTTTTTAGTACGATGAACTGCGTAGATGTTTGGGAGAGTGTTCATGGGTGGATAAACCGCAATGGTTTAAAAAGATGTTACTTACAATCATGATCAGATCGTCTGCGCCGTTTCACATAAAACCTTTTGGATTATACGTAGTTAATTTAGAAAACTTTGTAAATGTAAGTAAACATTAATTTTATTAGACCATAAAATATAACTTAAAAATTATGTTTGTAAAGCCCAGTAATAAAAAAAATCCCTTTCGGCACGCCGGAAGGTGGAGGTAGATTTCACTAGAGTTAAGTAGGAGATAAAAAAAATGTCACCTTAAATTTAAGAAAAATTTTTAATTTACTCAATACGACAACGGTTGCACGTGAAAAAGTTTCACGTGTTTAGCATTCGGCAAGCTCCATCTTCTTACAATTCCAAAAAAATTTTAGTTATCCCTTGCCGTAAGGGTTGGTCACATCAAAAATTGTTTCACATGAAAGTTTTAGGTAATGTTTACAGGACTATCGACCCATTTAAACCGATTCGATACTGTGCCTATTTAGAGAAGTATGATTGTTTTTGTCTTAGAAACCCAATTTTTCCCACCCCCTTGGCCATTGGTTGGTGATATCAAAAACCTTTACTGAGATATATTTTAAGCTCATATCCAAAGAATAGTAGGAACTATAAACGAATTCGATATTTTACTTAATAAGAAAGTTATGGCTATATTTTCTTTCGTAAAAGCCCACCCTTTTCCACCCCCATGACAGATTTTGCCCGTTAACAAAAGGAACCGAGATTTTGGATCGTTGTATTTTATGTATCAATTTGAAAGTGATTGGCGCAAAATTAAGGCAGTTATCCTGTCCAAAAGAAAGCTAAATATATATTTTATGGATATAAAAATGTGTATGTATAAACTTTTGAACTGACGGTGGCTTTGGCGTCTGGGGAATGTGAAACGCGAAGATATGTCGAAATTTTAAGTCGAATCATGTAATATAAATTAAAAACATAATTCATTGGTTTTTATCAAGTTCCAGATTTTATATTAGTTCGTGCGCTAAACACCAACGGGCTGTAGTAGGTAAGATAAGAAAAGTGCTAGAAGATTTTTTGCAGATGTCTTTCGATAATTTTTGTTTATTTGCATTTAAAACTCTGCTAAGATATAATTATGAAGAAAACAAATCTGTAGAAACAGGAGAAAAACCGGTATATTTTGCCAAAATTTGATAATCACTAACAGTTTTAAATTATTTTTTGTTGTTTAAATACTAGGAGAATATAATATAAACATTAACCAACCTTTACATCATGTCCGTATATTTAGATTTATGGCCCTTCATCTTCCTCTTCTTCAATGATCCGCACCGTATCTATAATGGGAACATAAAAGAAACGATTTTATAAGTAAAAAAATAATACCTGTCGCACAAATATTCGAATTCAACACAACACAATAAACTTAATAAAAATTAACAAAAAAATACATGAAGGTGTGAATTACTGACATCCAACCGACAGAGTAGTACAAGATGGTATGTCATGAGTTTGAAATATTTATCATAAAAGTTAGCAATAGCTCTAGAATAAAAACATCCAATTCTCTATTAAAACTGAAAATAAAATTGAAAATTCGAAATATATATTTTAAATTCTAAAAACATTTATTAAAATGAATAAATTTAATATACAAATTAAAAGTAAACCTACTTTCTTTATTGCGTCGTTAAAATATCGTTTATAAACAATTTCAAATATACGTCTTTAAAATCATTTGAGGGAAATGTGATCTTTAACCGCAGGATAATTGTGCAATATGAACTTACGTGTTCGCGGATCATTCAGCAACTATAAAAATATCGGTAAGATATCTTTGTTTAAATCTAAACAAGAAAAGTGATGGTTGAATTTAATAATTTAGCATTAATTACATAAATATACTTGTAAAGTGACTGAAAAACAGTTATTTTGATATGCATAACTATTATCTACGTATTATTCAATAATGATATGTTCTGTGGAATGGTGTATCTTTTCGGGAAAATAGCCTGTAGTATTAACATTCCTTGTTATAGAAGACTTTTCCATCATATAATACATTTTATCGTTTTTATGTATTCATTAATATCAAAGTGCAAATGATAGTTGAATGTAAAAAATTATTTTAAGTAATTGGTATTTACAGGAAAGTTTAGTCGCTAGCAAAAAAATAAAAATAAACGCAGAGTGTATAAGGTGATTAATTGAAATTTAATTTTTTATTGTTTTAACTAAAAGCATATTTGAGAAAATATTTTCACTTAATAGATTAAAGGCTAAATTCATTTATGTATTTTCGATAATCACTGATTTAGTAATTTTCTTACTGATAAAATGACTGGGACAAAATTTGAAGATATCCTAGTTTTGCAGAGGAATTCTCTACTGCATACTCCAAAATGTACACGAGACACAATATTATTGAAAATAAAAAGAAAATTTTACGGGAAAATATGAGGGGTACATTGTTATTTATATTCATAATTATATTTTTAATGTATAATTTGCCTAACAGTCAAAACTCTTAATTCACTAAAAAGCTTATTATTTATTTAACGTTCTGCCCTAACGAATGCAGCTCTAATGAAATATTTTATATTCATTATGCTAAAGTGGATTTCTTATGCTCCACCCACCATTCTGGTTCCATACTGGAATGTAAATTGGGTGTATGTTAAGTATATCAGTTGCATATATCATTGTGATAAAAATTCTGGCTTTTAATTTGTTTATTCTGTAGAATCTAAGTATAAACTTTAACTTAACGAACCTTATTATTAACATCAGCGTTCAGTTTTAAGAGTAGAACCATAAGAACGAGTAAGTAATTTGCTTCATTATCTCTTTCTAGTGAGTGACATATGTTAGCTCCAGCTCAATCTGAGTTATTTCCTGGTATGTTTTTAGACTAACGCAGATTAGTGAGTGGATTGCCATAGTGATGCGATGGTTTGCTACAATGAACCGTTATTTAATATTTTTTTGTTAAAAATGTCATGTATACGCTTTTTTTGTCGTTTAGCGTGACAATGCCCCAGTCAAGCCATGATCTGACAACTATGTATCCTAGTACGAAGAAATCTCTTACATTATATCGTGATATTATGATATCGCTTTATAAGAAAATACAAAGCGATGTCATCGCAAAAGAAATAATATTAAAACTAAATCCGATTTTAATAATACATTTATATAGATTAAGAATAAATATGTAGAGGGGACTGTTGGAAGATTAGAACTTTAATTTCTGTTTTAATAGGTACATAAAGTTGTCACATGACTTTGTACATTATGCCCATAATAATCTGCTAAAAGAAAAAGATGTTAAAAAATTTAACTTATGCAACACACACCAGACATTCACTTTTAGATAGTTGAAGACGGATTTCACCGATTTGTATGGATTGTCTGAGCCCCACACTCAACAATAATGGCGATTTAAGACTCTAAAAACAAGAAAAGTTGTTTCTTAAGAAAATAAAATCCGCTGCAGATAGTGTTCATCAGCAGAAATGAAGCCTAGTCGTGTAAGAATTCATTACAAATTCCGTTTAATTTTTAACGTGTGGCTTATCGTTAGGTTTAATTTCATAGAGATTATAAGCATCAAATTTTAATCGCTTGCAGATATAACGCACAGTGCTTTTAAGAAAGTTTAGTCGATGAATAAAGTTACGATCTGAAACATTTTGGACGTCTGTGGAAAAACAGTCTTGCTGTTCTTCGACAATTGTTTAGTCCTACCCAGTAAGTTTCCTTTCGAAACTCCTCCCGGTTTCCAAATATTTTCTACCCCACGTACGTATAATTTGGAAACGCAGGGAATTTTTACGACAGCCTAGAGTATAACTTTTTTTAATGAAGTCACTATTTTTGATCCTGCGAACCGGTAAATGCACTGAGTTTTTTCTTGTAGCGACTGCATGGCATTGATGCCTGGACTACAGATTAGTTCGCATATGTAGCAATCAAAGGCAGAGATACCGAGATCGTTTTCGGATACCCAGTATGAAAATAAAAACATCAAATTGCCCTAGTAAAATTTCAAATTTCAAATACAACAACCGATAAGTTTTGAAAGTATCTAAAATTTATACGACAAAAGAAATACGGTAGAAAAACATAATATATTCGTCTAGCCAGAATATACGAAAATTTTGTAGGTTTTGATTAGAAGATGTAGAATGTAGGATATGAAAATTGGGCAAGATTTAATACATGTAAAGATGTGAAGCAGGGAGATGTATTACCAAAAACGAGAATATTTTCTTTATTATGAAAAATACTATTTTTTCATAAACATTTAAATTACTTTTTCTATATAAAAAGAATGATTGTAAACTGTTATGAACTAAAGACATATTGCTCTGTTTTCTTTTATTCTAAACTGAAAGTAAATTAACACTAAGACATTTTTTAAATATTTTCAGATATTCAGTGTATCAAGCAAGTATACAATTAAAATTTTGCTAATATTAATAATATTTTTACTAATATTTGATAATCTAATTATTATTTTCTTGTTTGTTTATAGGTAATGAAGGCATCTTATTCTTATTTCAATTTGATCAGAACTTTAAAATAATCCTCGTATGTAAATAAGTAAACTGTAAATAAATAAGAAGGATCATTTAGAGTGTGTTAAAATGGCAATATGAAAAGGAATTCTTGTTAATTAAAAAAAATTACGTTCCAAAAAAAGTTTTATTTTACTTCTACATCCGTATGATATAATACGGTTTTTTAAGAAAATTTATCCCTTCATATATCGTCATAATTTGTTGTAAGCAATCACCATTAGAAACGAAGTTCTAATGGAATTTAATTCCTTAAATTAATAAAATTAACTATTTCCTTTAATTAATTTATTTATTAAACAAAATTTTTAAAAACGTGTCTTATCATAAAACTTTCCTTTACTTTTATCGAAATCGCATTAAAACCTTTTAGGAACCCTGTTGAAACATTATGATGGGAGAAACGTGTAACAGTCATTCACAGTCAGTGATGATAGAAATATATGACGTCAATATTTCCTGACAAATTCATCGCAATGATGCGGCATCAAATTGAGCGCAAGGAATACCGGAAACCCGATTCATACAACATTATAAATGTTCTCTTTCCTCGCAATGAATGTAATGAAGGGGAAGATCATCTGAGTTATTAATGTTTCCATGCCACTGGCCTCCAACAAGAAGATGCAGTATGCTGAAAAGGTTTCCAAGTACCAAGATTTGGTACATGAGATAATGGAGTTCTGGAGTCAGTGAAAGTGATGCCTACAATTATTATTGTCCTATGTGAAATATCCAACCTGCACGGGTCACTAAAATCACTAGGTGATCTACCAAACCTATACCTTACCATGAAGAAATCCATAATTTTGTACACGTGAGCATTGTCAGGCAGAGGATCACTTCTGACTTGTGCCACTGAATAATCTATAAACAACGCATGGGGACTTCAGTTCCTATGCGTTGTTTAAAACGGCTGGGACCTTTTTCCAGTTTATTAAGCTTTATAAAGAGTATTATAATAATAATAATAAATAATTGTAATAATATATTACATTAAAAATACTATCATACAAGAACTATTTTAGGAGGAAGGAAAGAAAACAACTAAAAAAACATATATATATATCTTTTTAATAAAACTTTCAACACGATTTTAAAATTATTATTTTTTATTTATTTTAAATATAAGATTTACATAAGAAAGAAAAAAGTTATCTGTCATTAAAAAAAAATTGCAAAAATCTCAAGAAAGTTAAAAAATATTCTGCATTGTGATAAAGAACAAATATAAAATTGCACAGTTTAATCACTACAGGTGGAGAAGCCCCATTTACGAGCGCCTAGGCTGTGTCGAGCTGGCTAACAGGTTCCGCAAGATGTTATTAAATGCGTTCCTGCGCAGTACCGACTAAACCTCCACCCCTGACTACCCATCCTTACTGGAACAGCTGGTGTGCATTACTTCAGAAAGGGGCAAATACGCCCTCACACACATTCAGAGACTACAGTCAACAGACACCGACTTCAAACACCCGACCTGACACCTCACTCAGACTAAAATCGCACCACACACTCCACGACATCCATCATCACTCCAGAATACATACCTCACGCCGCACAATCCAGACATCCCATCACTTCAATCCAGTCACATCCAATCACATAAACAAACACTTCACAAGGCAATTGAACACTACAGCATAGTTACCTCACGGGTCACCGTCGGACGCGGGAGAGGAGTGTCCCCGGCCTCATCGCACCCAAGCAACCCCAACTCGTACGGGAACCCCCATAGGCTCTCAGCCGCGCGTCTTTCCGCCTCCGCATCCTCCGACGACCCCTTCGATTTTCTTCGGTAGCGCGTGATTTCGTCATGACCGCTCTTGCAAATCCGGAAACTACAGACCAATATTCCTCACCAAACAGCGTAATCCCCATTACCACCTAAACCACTATTTAAACCGGTAAAGTGATTTCAATATAATCTCTTTAATTCACACACCGAGGATGTAATTTTAAATAAAAATTTAAAGGAAAATTATACATTTTTAATAACATCCTTGGAAGTCTTCTATTTCAGACAGTAATGTGTGGTTTCACCCTACCTTTCTTTTTCACTAAACGGCAAATTTTAAGAAAAGTTTAGGAGATGATACATTTTAACAAAACTTTTTAAGCAATGAAAAATTTAAGCAGATATTTTTTTACTTGATCAATAATTTTGTTTTTTTATTTCAAATATAAAACCAACCAATTATCTTTCGGAAACACTTTTTTTTTTGTTTACCTGGTTTGGATATTAGTACATATTTCTAGAGGAAAAAATGAAGCAAATTAAATTTTAATCAGTCTCCAAAGGAAATGTTTTTCTCAAAATTGATTGAAAATTCCTTTCGAATAGCAATTAAGAACTGATTTAGGTTAAAGTACCGAGTATTTCAGTTCGCTTTATATGTTATAAAACACGAACGTGTTTCTCTACGTACGGAACCGTAGGCCTACATTGTATTTTTGCGTGGTTTATGTTTTAAAATTTTAATAAAATTTATTTTTTAATTTAAATTATTTTTTATAGTTACTGTAAAAACTTCTTCAAACTAAAATATGATACATATCTTCAAATAGCAATGAAAGAAAAAGGGTAAAAAAAGTTAGCCGTTGCATAAAATGGTTGAAATCCTGGATAGGTTTAAAGAAGTGTGACTCGCTAGCTTCAGTTGCTGGAAGGTTTGCAGTAAATGAATCGACCATTCGGTACGTTAAGAAAAAATCTGAACAACAATTTAGGATCTTAGCGGTCACATCATCATCTCAAAGGGTCTAATTACGTAGGGATCCTGCTATTGCGAAGATGTAAACTACATGAAGAATTTGGATCGAAGATCGTATTCAAAACCGCGTTCCAGTAAGTGGAATTATTATTGGTGAAAATGCTAAGACACTGTACGATCATTTTAATGAAGGGCCGAGCCAAAATGTATGTTTTACCACGTTTCAAGCTTCAGAAGGCTGATTAACCAAATTTAAAGTCAGGCAATCATTAAACAACAAAAAGCTTGTAGGGGAAGCTGCATCAGCAGTAAAGTAGCCGCAGAAACTTACCCAGCAAGATGTTTTAAAATCGTTGAGGATAATAGATACAAGCCTGAGCAGATTTTTAACTGGATTAAGACAGACTTGTTTTGGAAACGAATGCCCGATAGGAAGTTTGTTAAATGCGGGTAATGTTATTTTTTAAGCATAATTAAAAATATTACAATTCTTAATTATACAAACAAAACTTTTAATTTTCTAAATAACATTATGTTGGGCTCCAAACCCAACAAAAAATAACGGCAATTTTTTTAAAATATGAAAACTTTTCTAATTTTCTGAAGCAGTCCCAATAAATAATATTGTAATTCAGATGAGAGTATGAAAAGACACAATAAATATTTATTCAGGTGGAACACCTTTAAAACTTCAAAAAATTAACACGTATAGAAGTAATTGTCTAAATTTCTTGCTTTTTTAATAACGTAGGAATAAATTAAACATTACTTAAATCGTGGAAAATAACTGATTGAGCCCTGAGGTAGGTAATCCCCACGTCCGGAACACAACATCTACGTTCCACGTCCAGGGCGGTAACAGCCGTACTTATGTACAATACATATAGCTGGTTAACGGGGCTCCGAGTAAATTCCTCGGATATGCTTTTCTTTTGACCTGTTTCCACCTCAGGTCCCTTCATGGATTGGATTTTTTGGCTACCTGCAGGATATGAACAATTTATGGATTAGGAAGTGGACATATACCAAACTTAGAGCTGGCGATGTGGCGGCCACGGTCGAAGTTATTTGCAGGTGTAACGGAGACCTTTTGGTGTCCACATGCCCCCCGCGATGGCAAGCATGTAGTTAAGGTGCCCATGTTGTTCGGAGCATGGGAGCCCTGAAAGCCTCGGTGTGTAAGGGCCTGGAGTCATTGCAGAGACTGCGCATCCGCTCTCTGCCAGGACATATGCCGGTTCCACCGGAGTACCGGAACGGACCTCCAGGGTTGGTAGCCCTGGAGTGGGGGTGTACCCCGGCGGCTAGCCTTACTACAGAAGGGATTTATTGTTCATGCAAACAGAACAATTAAACGTGGCAGAGGGTTCACGCAAACACCCTCGTTTAGGACCAGCCGTTTCGCCTGAGGCAAAACGGAGAAAAAGTGCGGAAACTAAAAGGATAGAGATTGAGGCTAGAAAAAGCTTACAAAAAGCTTTTTTCAAGAGCAATAATGCACCAAAACCTAAATATTTGGTTATTACCAAGGAGGATGGAAATTTTTCGAAGGTGAGTCCTTTTCTCATCGCTCGGGAGATAACCAAATGCGCTGGTGGTCCTGTAAAAGAAATAAGGAAGACCTTCATGGGACTTCATGTTGAGACTGTAAATGATGTCCAGTCTCAAAAGATTTTAGGGCTTAAAAAGATTGGAGAACTGGCTGTGCATGTCGATCCCCACGGTACGCTCAACACCTCAAGAGGTGTGATCGTCTGTCGGGACCTTCTAAATTGTACGGAACAAGAAATTGTTGAGGAGTTGTCAACGCAGGGAGTCATAGAGTGTCGCCGATTGAACATGAGGAGGAATGGCGAGGTCCTACCTTCAGCCTCTCATGTTCTCACATTTAACCGGCCTACCTTGCCGGAGAAGATTAGAGCGGGGATACATCGATTGGATGTGCGGGCATTTATCCCGCAACCAATGCGATGCTTCAAGTGCCAACGTTTTGGCCACACCGCCATCAAATGTGAGAGAACGCAAATATGCGTGTGCGGCGAAGAGGTGCATGAGGGAGAGCCGTGTAAAAAGCCCCCTACATGCATCAATTGCAAGGGACAGCATTCATGTAGATCCAGGAATTGTCCTGTCTACAAAGAAGAAGTAGCTATGCAGGAAGTTAAAACTCTGCAGAAAATCAGCTACATCGAAGCCAAAAAGATGGTTAACGCCCGCAAACCCAGAGCGACAACATCTTATGCTCAAGCTGCGGCTACTGTTCCTGCTCCTGCTCCAATTGCTGTAGATGAAAGTCAGCTCATCAGTAAACTTGCTCCGAACTTGGCTAACATGATTGAAAGAATTATTGACAATAAAATGAAATCTTTCAATATTAAAGATCCAATAAAGCCAAAGATATTAGTACAGCCTCCTCCCGAAGATAAAACAGCGAAAGCTGCTCTCGCTCTCGCTCTGAAGAAAACGGACGCCAAAGCAGAATGCCAAGTCCGTCTTAGTGAGATTCTTGATGACAAGAAAACGATAATACCTACAGAGACTGTTATGGAGGCTCCCAAGCCTCCTGCAACTGAAGTGGCCTCTAAGCCTCAGAGGCCACAAAAAATCACACAGGGGGGGGGCGAGTGTCCCCCCTCCCACAGGCGGTGACCGGTGCCCCCCCCCCCGTGTTAGGGAGCGACCAGGTTGCCGCCTCTCAATCGGCGCCAGAAACCAGCGCCGATCCATGCCCGTCGTCGTCGGCGGCTTCGGTGGTCTCCGATTCGGAGACCGGAAGCTACACCGGCGCGCGAACATGATGCCGGCGAACATGATGCGAACGGCATCATGTTCGCTCCGCGAACATGATGCCGTTCGCAATATGGAGAAGAAAAGAAAAAAAGGATGGCCGAAAGGAAAACCTAGGACATAATTTAATTAAAAATTAGCGAGTCGATAGTACAATGGAACATCAATGGATGTATTTCAAACATCCATGAGCTCCAACGCTTGGTACATGACGTAGACCCGATTTGTATATGTCTGCAAGAAACGCATTTCCGCCGAAATGAAAATTTTAAATTAAAAGGATTCGATATATTTCGGCGAGATCAACCGCCAAATGTAAGAGTTAGAGGTGGAGTAGCTATATTAACATCGACTAGAGCTACCACCGAAGTTGCAAGGAATAACGGATTCCAATTCTCACCAGAGAAAACGTGCTGTGTACATTTTTGTAGGAAGAGAATTCCTCATCAAAGTCCTGCGTTGACAATTGACGATAATCCAATACAATATAAAGATAGCGTAAGATATTTAGGACTAGTATTGGATAAATCCCTTATATGGGGATTACATATACAGGACTTGAGTGAAAGATGCAAAAGAGCCCTAAACATTATAAAATGTTTATCGAATTTAAATTGGGGCTCAGACAAAGAGACATTATTGAGAATGTATAAAGCATTGGTTCAATCTAAACTAGACTACGGATGTATCGTATATTCATCCGCTAGAAAGTCGCACTTAAGAAAGGTAGACGTAGTTCATAATAGCGGAATAAGATATGCAACAGGCGCTTTCCGCACAAGTCCGGCGGCTAGTCTAATGTCTGAAGCCGGAATAATGCCACTACATTATAGAAGAGAGATCCTTTTGTTAAGATATGCAGCAAATGTATGGGCTATCCCTGCTCATATAAATAATAAATTGTTTACGAATCATCCTATGGCTGCAGTATATGAACATCGTGCTACCTATTCCAGACCAACCGGAATTAGGTACCATGAATTAAGAAGAAAATATGAAATTGCTATACCAGAGACACTAGCAATTTCTACTAGAGAAATACCGCCATGGCTCTTGCCAGAGGTAAATACAAGTTTGGATCTCTCTCAAGGAGAAATAAAAAAGAAACCAGCAGTGATCATCCAGCAGGAATTTTTAGCAACCGTCAGTAGTTACGAAGAACATATTAGAATTTATACTGACGGTTCTAAAACCGAACATGGTGTTGGATGCTCGATATATGTAAATGAAGAAGCCCACTCTTGGAGACTGCCAGATGTGGCCACACGGCAGAACTCACTGCAATTCAGCAAGCTCTTCGCTACACTGAACACTATTGCGAAGAGAGAGTGCTAATATGTTCCGATTCATTATGTGCACTCGTCGCAATTCGGAACAAGAACATTAAGGATGTCCTAATTGCAAACATCCTGTCCATTTTATACGTACTAAAACAACGAGGACAGCGATGCGTATTTGTATGGACTCCAGGGCATGCTGGTATTATAGGTAATGAAATCGCAGACGAAGCTGCCAGAAAGGCAACAGTCTGCGATGACTTGGATGCATTTCCTGTAAGAGTGGCAGATGTTAAAAACCGTCTAACCAACATAGTAAGAAACAAGTGGAACGCTGAATGGAGGAGTTTAAATACAAAATTAAACTCGGTTAAAACTTCTCCTTATAAATGGAAAAGCGACTTTAAGTAGACTCGCCGTGAACAAATAGCGGTGACCAGACTTAGAATCGGTCACACGCGATTAACAAATTTATATTTGTTAACCGGCGAAATGAGACCAATGTGCGGTGTTTGTAATAAAACACTGACAATCAAGCATCTAATAGAAGAGTGTACATATATGAGGACCTAAGAAAGAGGTTCCGTCTTACAAATAATATTAGTGCTGATCTGGATAATGGAAATGAAGAAAATATAGTTGCATTTTTACACGCCAGTGGACTTCTTAAAAGTCTATAAAATGGAAGTTTAAAGCTGTGGTAAAAGATACTCTAAGCGGTAGTTTTATATATACATATAAGGGAGTCTCGAAGCGTGGCACGTATAGTGACGGGAGGTAGCCCTCTTGCCTAGGCCATTTTGGCTCACCTGCATTCAAGAGCAGTGAGTCGGGGTGTGTCCGATGATGGCATGGGGGACCCTCAAGGGTGGATTGAGGGCGTGAGGCTATGGGTGTACGCCGTGCATGCCTATGGCCTGATATAAGAAGGATTCAACTGCCACGGCACCCTGGCACGACTGATATACTGCTCAACGGCGGTTCTGGTCGCCCCGAGGGAGCTTAAGCAAACTATAAATGAGACTTCGTAGAAGAAAGAAAGATATGGTATTGATTAGTTTAATTTTAATTTTAAGTTCATGGTCTTTTGAGAACCTATCTCAAATTTTAATATTGGGGCCCTTTACACCCCGTAAGTGTTTGTGATTGTCCTTGTCTTTCATGTTTTAATGTTTATTGTGAAGTTTGTTTTTTTTTTAAATAATATGTAAGGGCCCTTTACACACTTACATATGACGATCCTGATGGAGATAATAATTTCTTTTAAAGAATGTGACGAGGGCTAATGACCTTAGTAGTCGATACCCGTAAAAATTCAGTTAAAAAAAAAAAAAAAAAAAAAAAAATAATAATATTCATATGAGATTACAATTTGGCAACATAAATCGTATAGCTGTCACTTTTTGCATTGCAGCGGCGTACGACAAGATATGATATGTGCTTTATATTAAACGACAGAAAAATAAAATTTAGATGTCGAGCTTATAACTGCAGAATTTTGTGTAATGAATATTTTTTGATAATAACAATATGATGCGTAAACTTTCTTTGTTTTTCTTTTACAAATATTTTCTTATTCATTGCTCACTCTTTATTAATTATTCAATTTTTTATTTCATTCCCAAAAAGTAGAAATATTTTTATTTTTAACGATGAAACTGTATTTCAACATTTAATTCCTGCTATAAATAGAAAAGTAAGGCACAGGTGTGTGGCAACTTTGAATTACACGTTTTACAAATAACAAGCTATCTGTCAGGAAATAGAAGTCCGTAGCCTTCAAAGTAAGCATTGTGAGATTGACGAAATTAAGATTACGAAAATTGAATTACATACTAATTCGTAGAATTTGACTACTAAATCGCGTACAAAAAAAAGGAAGAAAAATCAAAAAGCCGACGGTTTATAGCGGATACAATTAAACATTAACGAAAAAACAGGTAAAAATTTTGAAAATAATCAAAGAGGTACGAGTATAAATGAAGTTGATCAATTAGTGAATGAAACCTATATTTTATATTTCCTATATTATATATTCTATATTTTTATATTTTAGTTACGCATCAAATTTAAAAACATACATACAGAATTATATTAATATTTGCAAAATATGTTTAAAAACGAAAAATGAAAGAACTCTTTTATATTTAGAGATGAATTTTACACCAACGCCCAATAATACATTACAAATATTGTACATTGATAGTATTTAATTGGAAAAAAAAATTGTCAATAATTGATACAGCCAAGGTTATTTAATGGCAGGCCGACAACCGACTGAAATAGCAGATAAGTTATTAAATTATTTTCCTCATTATGGAATATCGGAAATAAATATTTTCGGTAGTGGTACAGAATTTAAAAATTCTGTATATAAAGAGTTAATCATGTGATATAAAATAAAAATACATTTTACTAGTACACAGCATCTTCAATCAAACGGTATATGTGAAAGGTTCTACTCCACATTAAATGAACACATAAGGATATTTAACAACAGGGAAGAATTTAAAAATAAAAGTATAGAAAATAAAATAAAATACGCACTTGTAGCATATAATAGTAGTATTAATAATATCCATTCAGTTTTTCTATTATTCCCGTTTGAAATATATGAACACGTTAATCCTAACTCATTATTAGAAGTAGATGCACAGTAACAACGATTATGTTAACATTCATATAAAAACTTTTTAAAAATTAGGAGAACATGAAAGGAGATCAATGAAAAAACTTAAAAAAGCTAAATGTCAATAAAGAAAAATTACCCGAAATGCCGTTAGAATAAACAAAGTAAAACGAAAAATAAATGTACAAGAAAAATTATTTCGATCGATAAACAATGGAAAACAGCCGGAATTTATGGGAGACATTATAATACAAAAAATAAAATCTATTTACACATCTTAAACGTCCTAGAAAAATTAAAAGTTTAAAACGAAAAGGCGTGGCTGTTGACCCTTATTTAAATCCTGCCCAAGGCATATCGCATTCCTAAACAAATATTCATGTCGCGTTATTATATATTATTATAATTTGAATGTTGCAATTTAAAGAAGTTAAGTAACATTTATATGAATATATATTGCTAAATAATATTTATCCATAATGAAGATAATAATTGTATATTGCCAAATATTAATTTTAATGTTAACTATGCCAACTATGTCAAATGAATGGATACTATTTGTCATAATTAAAATAAAACTCTTTTTTTAAAGAAAACATCGTTGTGTATTAACATAATTTATACATATGGACGTGATACATATTCATAAGCAATATTATTCGAAGTAAAAGTAGAATATTAACAGAATTTTTTTTTACGATTCTCCAGTGTACAAGTATATCGACGCTTTTTTTAAATAAAAATATAGTGAAGTTAACCTTATATTGTAAGAGTATGGAATAATACATATTATCATAGCGGGAAATGTGTGCCCTCAACAGTAAATAAATGAAAAATTATCCTTAGTATTATCTAAAATTAAAAAGTGGTATAGATGGTAAACAAAGATAAGAAGTTTGTGTTTTTAAATAAAATGTAAGGGCCCTTTACACCCTTACATATGACGATCCTGATGGAGATAATAATTTCTTTTAAAGAATGTGACGAGGGCTAATGACCTTAGCAGTCGATGCCCGTAAAAATTCAGTTAAAAAGAAAAAAAAAAAAAAAAAAAAAAAAATTACTCTCCTTATGATTGGTTAAAAACAAAGATAATGATTGGATGGAATTTTGTGTCCGATAATGATAAGAATTACTCTTACTTTATGATTGGGTATAAAACAAAGAATAAGATTGGTTGGAATTTGGTGTCCGATAATGATAAGAATTACTCTCACCTTATGATTGGTTAAAAAACGAAGAATACGATTGGATGGTATTTTGTGCCCGGTAATGATAAGAATTACTCTCACTATATGATTGGGTATAAAACAAAGAATACGATTGGTTGGAATTTGGTGTCCGATAATGATAAGAATTACTCTCACCTTATGATTGGTTAAAAACAAATAGTACGATTGATTGGAATTTTGTACCCAAAAGAGATAAGAACTCCGCTAACTTTATGATTGGGTATAAAACATAGAATGAGATTGGTTGGAATTTGGTGTCCGATAAAGATAAGAATTACTCTCACCTTATAATTGGTTAAAAACAATCAATACGATTGGATGGAATTTTGTGCTCGATAATGATAAGAACTACTCTCACGTTATGATTGGGTATAAAACAAAGAATAAGATTGGTTGGAATTTGGTGGACGATAATGATAAGAATTACTCTCACCTAATGATTAGTTAAAAAACAATGAATACGATTGGATGGAATTTTTTGCTCAATAATGATAAGAATAACTCTCACTTTATGATTGGGTATAAAACAAAGAATAAGATTGGTTGGAATTTGGTGTACGATAATGATAAGAAATACTCTCACCTTATGATTGTTTAAAAAACAAAGATAACGATTGGATGGAATTTTGTGCCGGATAATGATAAGAATTACTCTCACCTTATGATGGGGAAAAAACAACAAATACGATTGGTTGGATTTTCGTTCATGATGATGATAAAAATTATTCACACCTTATGATTGGTTAAAAAACAAAGAATACGATTGGATGGAATTTTTTGCTCAATAATGATAAGAATAACTCTCACTTTATGATTGGGTATAAAACAAAGAATAAGATTGGTTGGAATTTGGTGTACAATAATGATAAGAAATACTCTCACCTTATGATTGTTTAAAAAACAAAGATAACGATTGGATGGAATTTTGTGCCGGATAATGATAAGAATTACTCTCACCTTATGATGGGGAAAAAACAACAAATACGATTGGTTGGATTTTCGTTCATGATGATGATAAAAATTATTCACACCTTATGATTGGTTAAAAAACAAAGAATATGATTGGATGGAATTTTGTGTTCGATTATGATAAGAATTACTCTCACTTTATGATGGGGAAAAAACAACGAATACGATTGGTTGGATTTTCGTTGATGATGATGATAAAAATTAT
The DNA here is from genome assembly GCF_047948215.1 of Lycorma delicatula. Taxonomy (NCBI): domain Eukaryota; kingdom Metazoa; phylum Arthropoda; class Insecta; order Hemiptera; family Fulgoridae; genus Lycorma; species Lycorma delicatula. The sequence goes on from NC_134464.1 coordinate 15,707,314, forward strand.
TCTCACCTTATGATTGATTAAAAAACAAAGAATACGATTCAATGGAATTTTGTGCACGTTAATGATAAGAATTACTCTCACGTTATGATTGGGTATAAAACAAAAATAAGATTGGTTGGAAGTTGTGTCCGATAATGATAAGAATTACTCTCACGTTATGATTGGTTAAAAAACGAAGAATACGATTGGATGGAATCTTGTGCCCGGTAATGATAAGAATTACTCCCACTTTTTGATTGGGTATAAAACAAAGAATAAGATTAGTTGGAATTTGGTGTACGATAATAATAAGAATAACTCTCACCTTATGATTGGTTAAAAACAAATAATACGATTGATTGGAATTTTGTAACCAATAGAGATAAGAATTCCGCTAACTTTATGATTGGGTATAAAACAAAGAATGAGATTAGTTGGAATTTGGTGTCCGATAATGATAAGAATTACTCTCACTTTATGATTGGGTAAAAAACAACGAATACTATTGGTTGGATTTTCGTTCATGAAGATGATAAAAATTATTCACACCTTATAATTGGTTAAAAAACTAAGAATACGATTGGATGGAATTTTTTGCTCAATAATGATAAGAATAACTCTCACTTTATGATTGGGTATAAAACAAAGAATAAGATTGGTTGGAATTTGGTGTACAATAATGATAAGAAATACTCTCACCTTATGATTGTTTAAAAAACAAAGATAACGATTGGATGGAAGTTTGTGCCGGATAATGATAAGAATTACTCTCACCTTATGATGGGGAAAAAACAACAAATACGATTGGTTGGATTTTCGTTCATGATGATGATAAAAATTATTCACACCTTATGATTGGTTAAAAAACAAAGAATATGATTGGATGGAATTTTGTGTTCGATTATGATAAGAATTACTCTCACTTTATGATGGGGAAAAAACAACGAATACGATTGGTTGGATTTTCGTTGATGATGATGATAAAAATTATTCTCACCTTATGATTGATTAAAAAACAAAGAATACGATTCAATGGAATTTTGTGCACGTTAATGATAAGAATTACTCTCACGTTATGATTGGGTATAAAACAAAAATAAGATTGGTTGGAAGTTGTGTCCGATAATGATAAGAATTACTCTCACGTTATGATTGGTTAAAAAACGAAGAATACGATTGGATGGAATCTTGTGCCCGGTAATGATAAGAATTACTCCCACTTTTTGATTGGGTATAAAACAAAGAATAAGATTAGTTGGAATTTGGTGTACGATAATAATAAGAATAACTCTCACCTTATGATTGGTTAAAAACAAATAATACGATTGATTGGAATTTTGTAACCAATAGAGATAAGAATTCCGCTAACTTTATGATTGGGTATAAAACAAAGAATGAGATTAGTTGGAATTTGGTGTCCGATAATGATAAGAATTACTCTCACTTTATGATTGGGTAAAAAACAACGAATACTATTGGTTGGATTTTCGTTCATGAAGATGATAAAAATTATTCACACCTTATAATTGGTTAAAAAACTAAGAATACGATTGGATGGAATTTTTTGCTCAATAATGATAAGAATAACTCTCACTTTATGATTGGGTATAAAACAAAGAATAAGATTGGTTGGAATTTGGTGTACAATAATGATAAGAAATACTCTCACCTTATGATGGGGAAAAAACAACAAATACGATTGGTTGGATTTTCGTTCATGATGATGATAAAAATTATTCACACCTTATGATTGGTTAAAAAACAAAGAATATGATTGGATGGAATTTTGTGTTCGATTATGATAAGAATTACTCTCACTTTATGATGGGGAAAAAACAACGAATACGATTGGTTGGATTTTCGTTGATGATGATGATAAAAATTATTCTCACCTTATGATTGATTAAAAAACAAAGAATACGATTCAATGGAATTTTGTGCACGTTAATGATAAGAATTACTCTCACGTTATGATTGGGTATAAAACAAAAATAAGATTGGTTGGAAGTTGTGTCCGATAATGATAAGAATTACTCTCACGTTATGATTGGTTAAAAAACGAAGAATACGATTGGATGGAATCTTGTGCCCGGTAATGATAAGAATTACTCCCACTTTTTGATTGGGTATAAAACAAAGAATAAGATTAGTTGGAATTTGGTGTACGATAATAATAAGAATAACTCTCACCTTATGATTGGTTAAAAACAAATAATACGATTGATTGGAATTTTGTAACCAATAGAGATAAGAATTCCGCTAACTTTATGATTGGGTATAAAACAAAGAATGAGATTAGTTGGAATTTGGTGTCCGATAATGATAAGAATTACTCTCACTTTATGATTGGGTAAAAAACAACGAATACTATTGGTTGGATTTTCGTTCATGAAGATGATAAAAATTATTCACACCTTATAATTGGTTAAAAAACTAAGAATACGTTTGGATGGAATTTGGTGTAGTATAATGATAACAATTACTCTCACCTTATAATTGGTTAAAAAACAATGAATACGATTGGATGGAATTTTGTGCTCGATTATGATAAGAATTACTCTCACGTTATGATTGGGTATAAAACAAAGAATAAGATTGGTTGGAATGTAGTGCCCATAATGATAAGAAATAGTCTCACCTTATGATTAGCTGAAAAACAAAGAATACAATTGGATGCAATTTTGTGCCGGATAATGATAAGAATTACTCTCACTTTATGATTGGGTAAAAAACAACGAATACGATTGGTTGGATTTTCGTTCATGATGATGATAAAAATTATTCTCACCTTATGATTGGTTAAAAAACAAAGAATATGACTGGATGGAATTTTGTGTTCGATTATGATAAGAATTACCCTCACCTTATGATTAGTTAAAAAACAATGAATACGATTGGATGGAATTTTGTGCCGGATAATGATAGGAATTACTCCCACGTTATGATTGGGTATAAAACAAAGAATAAGATTGGTTGGAATTTGGTGTCCGAAAATGATAAGAATTACTCTCAACTTATGATTGGTTAAAAAACAAAGATAACGATTGGATGGAATTTTGTGCCCGATAATGATAAGTATTACTCTCACTTTATGATTGGGTATAAAACAAAGAATAAGATTGGTTGGAATTTTGTGCCCGATATTGATAAGAATTACCCTCACCTTATGATTAGTTAAAAAACAAAGATATACGATTGGATGGAATTTTGTGCCGGATAATGATAGGAATTACTCTCACGTTATGATTGGGTATAAAACAAAGAATAAGATTGGTTGGAATTTGGTGTCCGAAAATGATAAGTATTACTCTCAACTTATGATTGGTTGAAAAATAAAGAATACGTTTTGTTTGAATTTTGTGCCCATTAATGATAAGAATTACTCTCATCTTATGAATGGTTAAAAAACAATGAATACGATTGAATGGAATTTTGTGCTCGATAATGATAAGAATTACTCTCACGTTATGATTGGGTATAAAACAAAGAATAAGATTGGTTGGAATTTGGTGTCCGATAATGATAAGAATTACTCTCACCTTATGATTGGTTAAAAAACGAAGAATACGATTGGATGGAATTTTGTGCCCGGTAATGATAAGAATTACTCTCACTTTTTGATTGGGTATAAAACAAAGAATAAGATTGGTTGGAATTTGGTGTCCGATAATGATAAGAATTACTCTCACTTTATGATGGGGAAAAAAACAACGAATACGATTGGTTGGATTTTCGTTGTGATGATGATAAAAATTATTCTCACCTTATGATTGATTAAAAAACAAAGAATACGATTGGTTTGAATTTTGTACCCAATAATGATAAGAATTACTGTAACTTTATGATTGGATCAAAAACAAAGAATGAGATTGGTTCTAATTTGGTGTCCTATAATGATAAGAATTACTCTCACCTTATGATTGGTTAAAAAACGAAGAATACGATTGGATGGAATTTTGTGCCCGGTAATGATAAGAATTACTCTCACCTTATGATTGGTTAAAAATCAAAGAATACGATTGGATGGAATTTTGTGCCGATAATGATAAGAATTACTCTCACTTTATGACTGGTTAAAAAACAAACAATACGATTGGTTTGAATTTTCTGCTCGATAATGATAAGAATTCGTCTCACGTTATGGTTGGGTATAAAACAATGAATACGATTGGTAGGAATTTGTGCCTGAAAATGATAAGGATTACTCTCACCTCAAGATTGGTTAAAAAACAAAGAATACAATTGGTTGGAATTTTTGTGTTTTATACCCTTTGAATTCACTTTATATAGGATATTCTGTTGTCTGGCCAGCCGATTAATTTTCAATTAATTCTTGTATTGGTAATAAACACCTTATAATTGGTTAAAAAACAAAGAATACGATTGGCTGGAATTTTGTGCCCGGTAATGATAAGAATTACTCTCACTTTTTGATTGGGTATAAAACAAAGAATAAGATTGGTTGGAATTTGGTGTCCGATAATGATAAGAATTACTCTCACCTTATGATTGGTTAAAAATCAAAGAATACGATTGGATGGAATTTTGTGCCGATAATGATAAGAATTACTCTCACTTTATGACTGGTTAAAAAACAAACAATACGATTGGTTTGAATTTTCTGCTCGATAATGATAAGAATTCGTCTCACGTTATGGTTGGGTATAAAACAATGAATACGATTGGTAGGAATTTGTGCCTGAAAATGATAAGGATTACTCTCACCTCAAGATTGGTTAAAAAACAAAGAATACAATTGGTTGGAATTTTTGTGTTTTATACCCTCACTTTATATAGGATATTCTGTTGTCTGGCCAGCCAATTAATTTTCAATTAATTCTTGTATTGGTAATAAACACCTTATAATTGGTTAAAAAACAAAGAATACGATTGGCTGGAATTTTGTGCCCGGTAATGATAAGAATTACTCTCACTTTTTGATTGGGTATAAAACAAAGAATAAGATTGGTTGGAATTTGGTGTCCGATAATGATAAGAATTACTCTCACCTTATGATTGGTTAAAAATCAATGAATACGATTGGATGGAATTTTGTGCCGATAATGATAAGAATTACTCTCACTTTATGACTGGTTAAAAAACAAACAATACGATTGGTTTGAATTTTCTGCTCGATAATGATAAGAATTCGTCTCACGTTATGGTTGGGTATAAAACAATGAATACGATTGGTAGGAATTTGTGCCTGAAAATGATAAGGATTACTCTCACCTCAAGATTGGTTAAAAATCAAAGAATACAATTGGTTGGAATTTTTGTGTTTTATACCCTTTGAATTCACTTTATATTCTGTTGTCTGGCCAGCCGATTAATTTTCAATTAATTCTTGTATTGGTAATTATTTTAGTTATTTCATCTTTTTTTATCACCTTTAAGATCATAAGAAAACCGAGTATCGTATCTGAGGGGCGGCTTCAATTAATTTTTAACAATAATAAAATATTAATATTAAATATTATATAAAATTGCAAAATTTTTAATATGAAAAGTTTAAATCTAACCAGAAATTACTAAATTTAATTGAACTGTAACCTTTGAGACGACTTTCTATAAATTATTTTGGTCGGTCAAATAAGAGCCAAATAAGAACCAAAATACTTTATTAATTTTTTTAATTCTTTATTAAAAAATAAGTAGTAGAAATTATTAAATCTAGTGGATTTGTACCCTTTGAAATGAGTTTATATGAATTATTTTGGGAGAACAAATATTTCTATTAATTCTAATATATGATTTGTAAAAATGTCTAATATTTTCGATAAATTGAAAAGATTAAAATATTAATCTACAAACCAGAAATTACTAAATCTAATTGATTTTTATTAACTACATTTCAAATTACCCGAATATAAGTAACGGGATGTATAAAAACAAGTAAAATTTCAATATACCAGAAGATTTAATATGTATATAGTGAAGTTGCGGTTAACTATAATATATACATTTAATTATACTAGTGAACATTTTTTTTGTCTAGTGAACTTGTTGGAAAATCCCATTCAAGTATAAACAATTTTTTAACGCAAAACTTTTAAATTTCTTATTGTATATAGTGTTTGCCCCATCGGAATTCCGAGGAGCCAAAGTTTCTGGATTAATTCTTTACATTGTTTAGTTTCACACGAATGAAAAAATTGTTTCCTACCATCTTTACATAATTTTGTTGCAATTTTAATGGATTTGTATCCTCCGAATTCACTTTATATAGGATATTTTGTTGGCTTGAATTCGGAGCGACTAATTTTTGAGGATAATAATTCTTGTATTGGTAATAATTTTAGTTATTTCAACATTATAAAAAGCCGATATTATTCGACATTTTTGCAATTTATTGAATTAACTAATTATCATTCACAAAAATTAGTCTCCTCGAATTCATCCGGACAAAATATCCTAATCCAAAGAGGTACAAATCCATTAGATTTAGTAATTTATGCTCTGTACATGAAATTAATAGAATATTATTACAATGATGTAGTTTTGTAATGGTCATAATTACCATGATGTAGAATTTACATGTGGTATTGATGCTTAGAATTGTAAAAAAAGGTTATTCCAATATTTTTAAAATTATTTATTGATGTAAAACATAATACGTTTAAACTAGTTTCTTATCTTTTTTTTTCAATTCATTTGGGGGTGAAGATCTTCACTACCAAAATAATTCATATAAAATCGTTTCAAAGGGTACAAATCCACCAGATTTAGTAATTTCTGGTATTTATTTTGTAATAAAAGAATCTACAAAATTGTTAGAATATTTTAGTTCCGCAGATTCGAGTTTAATTCATATAAACTCGTTTACTAAAATTATTACCAATACAAGAATTAATTGAGATTATTATTTACAAAAATTAACACTATTTATGCACAAACTTTGGCTCCTCGGAATACCGATGGGGCAAACTGTAGTGGTATATTTAAAAAAACGTAAAGACAGTGGGTGCAAACAAGGTAAAATAAATAAATAAAATTTCACCGTCTTGTAAAAAATATTTATTATTTTGTAAATTTATTGTACATTGAGCCGAGTAAAACTGCGAAATAATCTGTTTTATTGTGAAAGAAATATTTTGGTAGTTGGAATTCCATCCACCAAATGATTTGGTTTCTTCCTAGTTAAAAACCGCAGAATCAATCATTTATTTAAATTGAAATATATGGACATGAACAAGAAAAAAGGTCGTGTTATTATTGGTCCTGTGGTGAATAAAGCTGTAGATTTATTACTAGTTAAAGCACAACTAGTATTTTAAAATGTAATGAAAAAAATTTATTCTCACAATATTTTTGTATTTGATGATGAAATAAAATGAAAATATGTTTCATCCACTCGTTTAACAGTTTTGATTACTTTTAAATTTATTTTTAAAATGTGCATCATTACTTTCAGCGAAAGCGGGATGATGGGTGATCATTAAGTGTACATTTTATTATGATGTTTGGTTATCACTACTTTCAGCGAAATCTAGGATTTAACCCATTGTATTATAAATTGACCGATTCGTCATATACTTTTCAGAATAAAAAACAAATATCCCTTGTACGTGATTTGATTGATCACGACAGGATGAATCGATAAAAATTGGTGTTATTAATTTGAAAATTAATATTGAAGTTGAAGAGAATTTTAAACCAAATACAATCATGTATTGTTTATTAATATATGAAAAGGTAGTATCTTACTCACCGTTAACCGGTAAAGTAATTAAACAACTTTCATAAGTAGAAATTTTAATTTTGTTTTATTTGCTTTCGCTGAAAGTAAAGATGTAAAATTTTAAAATTAATTTAAAAGTGATTAAAACTGTTAAGCGAGTGGTAAAAAGACATTTTCATTTTATTTCATCATCAATTACAAAAAAAAAAAAAAAATTGTGAAAAGGGCGTATCTCGAGAACGGCTGAACTTAGACGGATGAAACTAGCGGCAATCAATTCAAGAAATTGGAAAGTACCCTTTCGGTTAAACCTTTCAAAATCGCGTAAGAATTAGGCTAGGCTGCACCGTTTTCGAGTTAGGCTTTTTTTTTTAATTTTAATATTTTTTGGATTTTTGTAGTAAATAGTCGCTTTGGTGGTGAGAATTTTACTGGGAAGTGGCGGTCGATCTCGTGAAAAGAGGCCTGAGGATCTCGACCAATCAGCGCTCGTGAAAAAAAACCTTAGGTTCTTAAGTAAATTGTGGGGGGGGGAATTACTCCAGAACCTGAAGTTTCCGTACTACTAATAAGAATTTTTATACAATTTATTAAAGATCGGGCATGTATGCCTCAGTGTATATATTGTTCTTATGAGGGTCTATTTTTCAATCACTTTATAGTTAAATTTAATGGAGATAAAATTAAACAGAAATTAAGCTAGAAAATCAAAAAAATTATATGATTCTAAATTATAATGTTCAATCAATATTACATAATCAGATGTTTCACCAAATCTATTACATTAACACATGTAATAATGCCTATCAAATTACATATACACATTTTTAAATGTACATAAATTTTTATTTCACTAACTTAATGATTCTTTTCATACTTTTTTTATATTATTATTGAATAATTATTTATTGTAATTTTTTTTTGTAATTACGGGTTAATAATTATTAATAAATAAATTTATTTAATTTAAAAAATAAATTTAAATAAATAAAAAAAATAAAAAAAGGCGATGAAGTCCGATTCAAACCGATGTGCTTTGCGCCCTTATTGATCCAAATATTTCATTAATTAAAATTTCATTTGGTTATACCTCTCGAACCAATGAAAATAAGTACTACTTATGTTATATCGTTGAAAAGCTCTCAATGAGGGCTTATTCCTGTAGTTATGAAAAAGGAAAAAATCCATTTTTTTTTTCTTTTGGATTTTGACCTTTTTTGAATACTTTTGTTTCAATCGTTACAATCAAAAGAGGAAGTGCAAAACTGGATGTTACAACAGTCCTAAATCTAAAATTTCAATAGCCTACGGCTATTCGTTTTTGAGTTATGTGAGATATGTACATACATACATACATACAGATGTATGTATGTATGAGATACATACATACATACATACAGATGTCACGCCAAAACTTGTCGAAATGGATTCGGAGATGGTCAAAATGGATATTTCCGTTGAAATCTGAAATCCGAAATTTTTCGCGATCACACTACTTTCCTTACTTCGTACAAGGAAGTAAAAATATAAGTTTAGTAGAAAAAACTACAGCATTAATAAAATTATTCTTAAAAGTTCATTTTAAGGCGTCAAATTTTTTTCACTTAATAATCCAACCTAAAAGCTTTCTAATTCGAGAAAGCAGAAAGGATTGATCGAGTAGCAGGATAGGATTGATAGGTAGCTAAAAACTTCTTCCCTTAAACATTCTTAATATTATTTTATTGGATTATTAACAATTAGATTTGAACATTTTTTTTACGTTCAATCCTCTAGACTGAACTATCTTTTTTATTTTGTAAACTTTTTTTCGCCGGTTGTCCCAATAGTAGTAAGTTTCATCCAGATAAATGTAGCCGAAGATTCCAGCACAAAGTTTTAAATATATATTGGTAAATAATATCTGATATATCTTGGTCTAAATATAATTTGGTTTACGATGGTATTTTTTTTCCTAAAAAGCACACATACATAAAAGTCAAACTTTAGAAAGCTCATTTGACACGGAGTGTGTAGATAAATTACTAAACCGGCGACTGTCTTAAGACAGTCATGTAACACCAACGTCCCTTCTACTGTACCGTTAGCAGTATCAACGCTATTTCAGATACCCAAGGTAGAACTATTATTAATATATATGTTTATCCTTTCCAAAATTTGTCGTGTTTTATGTTCTAAATTTGCAGAGTGAACAAAAAATTCCTTAAAGAAATAGATAGTGGATAATGAAAAATAACGGGAACGAATCACTATTTTAAACGTGTTTTTGCCATCCTATATTAATGATACATAATTAGTTTTCTAATCTATTTTTAATAACGTTTTTGTTCTTTATATAAAACTACGGATTTTATCTAATGGAGCTAACTGAAACTACGGAAGGCATACTTATTAAGAGTAAATTTATAATTATAATTATAGTCATAATATAAATACTAATATTATTTAGCATTATTTTATATTATTTTATTTTGTTGCAAAATAGTGTTAACAACACAACAGATATAACAATAATCATACTAAGCATGAAGGTGTACAACAATTTAAATATTATTTAAATTATTCATATTGTTGTATTTTACCAAACTTAGAACGTTTAATTTTAATGCATGGGTGCCGGTATTCATTTGTTATAATATCATTATGTATAATTCTTTTTTATTCTTTCGTCGTTTTCCTAAGGTAATAATTTTAACTTCTAATTGATTTCAATCTTTCGCAATTAAGTCTGTTTGTAAAAACTTTTATTTATCTAGATAAGAAAATTTAGTTACTACTATTTATCTTAAAAATAGTTTTAATTTTTATATTCCCTTTTAAGCAATATTATTTAAACTGGCTCATACTTGCGCAAAGGTTATGCTATGCAGGTATTACATTTCCTAATTATATATTGTAATTCGTTTTTATGTCAAATTTTATTAATTTGAATCAAAGTTTATTCATTCATATATTATATAAATGAATAAATTTTGATTCAAATGTATATATACAATACTGGGGAATACAATATTGCCCTATATTTTTATAGGGAATCAATTAGATATTTAATTAAAATTGATTTTATTTTTAATTAAATATCTATTTCATAAGGATCTAATTTAAATTAACTTTTAATTAAATTAAATAAGATCTTATTTAAAATAATTTAATACATTGAAATAAATTTTAAAGTTTAAAAAACCTAAGAAATATAATTATATTAGAATAAGTATATTTAAAATTGCATAATTAAAAAAAAACCTCATGGTTTAACTCTTATCTTAAGTTTTAGTTTAATAAGATAATTACATATGTTTTATTTAAATATTTATGTTTGGTTCTTTAAAAACAAATTTATTATTATAGTAATGTCATTTTTTTTAAATTAAGATTAAGCATTCTATAAGATTTTAAGTTTAATTTTATCTATTTTGAACCACTGTTTTTTTTTTTTTTTTATAAAATTAGGATAATGTTAGGGGTAGCTTTATTTTATGTTTTTGTAGCTTTAGATTATTAGCTTTTAAGTTTATTTTTATCTATTTTGAACCAATAATTTTTTTTTTTGGATAAAATTAGGATAATGTTAGGGGTAGCTTTATTTTATGTTTTTGTAGCTTTAGATTATTAGCTTTTAAGTTTATTTTTATCTATTTTGAGCTATAATTTTTTTTATTTTAACTTCAGTTAGGGGTAGCTTCGAAGTTATTATTTTGCTTAAGGGGGGAGATCCTTTTTTGGGTGTATTTTGTTTTATCAATTATTTATAAATGTGGTTTTAAGGTTCCTCTTTAATATATTTTTGAAAAAAATTTGATTTTTGTTTTAAAATTTGGCTTTAAATTTATAACGCATGTAAATTTTTGTTAGGTTAAATATCCTTAATGGTTAATTTTTATTTTCAGTGTTAAGGTTTTTTAATTTAATTTTTTAATTTAAGTTATATTTTTTAGAACCAAAAAATGTTGTGCCAGCATTTGCGGTTATTCCTCAGGTTCAAGTTAATTTTTTTGTAGAATTTAGTCTTATTTAGTTTTAATATTTTGTATTTAGGTGAAATTTGTATAATTTTTTTTTTTTCTATGTAAATTTGAATTTAAACCAGGATTAGATACCCTGTTATTCTTAATTAGTAATTTTTTTCTAAGGTAGTATATTTTTTATAATTGAAATTTAATAGATCTGGCGGTTTTTTAATCTTTTTAGAGGAATCTGTAATTTAAATGATATTCCACGATTTTTTGTACCTTTTTTTTTCTTGTATATCTCTGTCGTTGAGTGGTAATGAAAATTTATTTTCTTTTTCTTTTTAAAGATTTATGTTAGGTCAAGATGTAGTTATAAAAAGGTTATTATGGGTTACATTAATTTTTGTTTTTTGATTTTTTAATTTGATTAAATTTGAATTTTGGATTTAATAGTAATTTTTTTAAATTAATTTTTTGAATTTTGGTCTTAATTATGTACATATCGCCCGTCACTCTCATAAATTGAGATATTTCGTAACAAAGTAGATGTACTGGAAAGTGTATCTAGAATCAGATTTTGGTTTATTCTTATTTAAAATAAGTTTTTTTACTGTTCAATTCAGTTGAGTCTGATAGGGAATACAATATTGCCCTATATTTACAGTTGCCCTACAAACAATATTTACAATAATATTTACAGTAATATAAAAAAATATTTACAATAAAACCAAAAAAAAAAAATAAATAAATATTTACAATAAAACCGAGTATAATGAAATTATTCTGATATTCAAAATACCTTCAAATGAAACTTAAGGAAACTTTTAGGGTATAAAATGAGTGCATATTACTTCCGCACTCCTAACAATTTAGTTCATGTTCAGTAATCTCGTTTCGCATTTTATTAAATATTTATTATGTTGAAGTTTTCACAATTTTTTTGTTTCCTTCGAACGCTGAAAGACATGAAATTTGTATACAAAAAAAAATTTTGCATGAACATAGTTTTTTATACTTGGAAAGAACATAGGACTATTGCCGTTATGAAATTTTTCACAGTTTCAAAATGGTGGCCGTTATAATGGCTTCCGGTAACAATTGGATTATATTCCTAGGCGATATTCAACTTTACTATGTCCAAACCATTGATCTAATCGCATTTGGAAACCACTTGTAGTATCTGAAATTAATTTTTTTATAAATAAGGCTGCTTTGTCTTTTTCGATTTCTCTCTTGGTTATCCAGAAAAGTAGCTTTAAAGGTGGGACCAGTGTACGGTGTGGCAGCGCAACCAACACATCCATTGCAACTGTTTACTATATGTGCGACGCAACTGGTTGCACCTGCCTTCGGTTATCGATTAAAAAATTTAAAATTAAAAAATTAGTATCGAAATACCTCCACCTCACCGTGTAATTTTCCAGGTAACACTAAGAACCGTGGTAAATATGTTTTCCCCGTAAGAAGGACGAGTATCCGGCTACAACTACTATTTTTAAGATGGGCCTGACTATTTTGAACTCGCATATTTCAGATCAAACGAAGTTTCACGTTCTGTGCCGACCAAACTGTTGTGTCGAAGAGATTATTATCCATTAATAGTTTTTATAAATTGAACGGGCTTTAATTGTTATTTATCACTATTCTTCTCACAAGCATGAGGATATTGAACGCAATGGGGTCCAGACAGACCTTTCTGACTAGACTGGGAGGGCGAACAAAGCTATCCCAGACCGTCTAATTAATATACATAATTCTTTTAGTTTCGAGTTTTCCTAAGTTAGTGCCAAATTATTCAGTGTAGTTTGTTTTAATTTTGCGACGAATTCAAAATTATTTAATGTATACTTTTTAGCGTCGACAGACTTTTGAAGTTGGTTTTATTTTTTGATTTTTTTTAAGCTTAATTTTTCTCTTTATTAGTGGAGTAATTGTAAATCATTGCAGTAACAATGATCTTAAACTTCTATAAGCAATCGACTGCGAATCCGAAAAAACAAGAAGGCTATTTTTATTCTTTGTGAAATTTTCTATCGTAATAATTTTGTCATTAAAAATAAAACAATTTATTATTATACCATATATTATTAACTACGACTTTAGATTATTGTAATTATATACGTGTACATTTTATTCTTTTTATCTACTTTAAGGAAATGTAATTCAATTCACTACAAACTTTTAGTAACGTTTTAAAATACTTTTCACAATGCTGAATTTTATAACAAGTACTCATTAAGCAACAACTGTCAGATGTGTGTGAAATTAAACTGTCAAGCTATAAGCTATAATTTACAAAACATTATTATTACATATACAAAATATATACGAGTATATAAGTAGTATTAAGGTGGGCCCACACTTACATCCGTATTACGTTATTTATGACCTTCATGGTTCAAAAATTATTATAAAACCTTTTGTATAATAAAACTCCCACAGATAAGAATATGCTACCCTTATTATGTATAAAATTATGCATGATGAGCGGTGTTACAGTGTGGTGCATATGCCGTTTTCGTGGAAGCAACCGTAATGAAATGTGGGACGTCACAAGTAGCGTTCGTTACAGTTTTCATCACGTCAATCACAAACTTATCATGAGTGTTAATTGCAGTTTTTGAGAGGAAGCATTAATTTAAACCGAGTACAGTTTTAAAAATAAAAAAAATAATACTACTAAAAATTACCAGTTAGAATCTGAACTTACTAATGCAAACGTTTCAGTGGGCGAATTTTTATTTATACCCTTAGTGTTTATGTTACTTATTTCCCGAATGAATGATAGATTAATTAAAAAAGTTTTTTAATTTGTACAGTAGAGAAAGACCTAGAAGAATAAAATATTTCCGTTGATGATATTTTAGAAATAGATTTATTTAAGAAAACATTTACTATTTTTAAATTACAGAAAATTGAAAGCGAGAAGAGAAATATCACAAAAAAACAACACGAATGACTAAGGATTAGAGTAACAGAAATCCAGAGAGAACGGTTGAAAACTGAATTTAAAACGCGGTCCATAGATGGCCAAAATAAAATAAAATTAAAAAATTGAATAAATATAATTGTTATATTCCCTGTCGTAACAGGGAATAATAATCAGTAACAGAATAATTGATTCATTTAAATGATCTATTTCAACAATGGTGCTTGCAGTAAACCTACAGCCAAAAATAAATTCTTCTGATGTACTTCACAGATTTAGTACCATAATAAATAATATATATATATATAATACAAAAGTAAATAGATATTCATTCTAATTTATGTAAATAAATATTCATATTGTATTAGAATATATTCTAAAACATATTCATATCAGTGAAGTAAAACATTACTAAATATTATCGATCAGTATTAAAAGAAAAAAAAACCAGTTGAAAAGAGGCCTACATTGTTGTGTGGTCCACATATATAATTTTATGTAAACAATTTATATTTAAACACGCGCTATTCTCTTGCTTCACAGAAGGTAATTGAATAAAATTCGATACAAAATATTTATCGTTTCATGTCACAGTATATGTATCTAAAAATAAACTTCAAATATACACGAATTTTTGGTCTCCATCTTTGAATTTTTCGCATAATTCATTTGAATAACCCGAAAGTTAGACAAAACTGAATCGAAATGAATAAGTTAGCAATTTATAGTTGTATAACATTAATCGATTAAATACTACAATAACATTAATTAATACTATCATATTAATTTAGGATTGTCTTTCATCTATAAAAACAGAAAAAAATTATTAAAATTAAATATCAACATGTGCTTCTTCACGAAATTAAGATGTCAAAACAAGCAGTGACAACATTCAAAAATCTAAAAATATTTTTCTTAAAGGTTACTTATTCCGTATTACTTCCAATACAGTTTATTATTTTTTTTTATTTTTTTTTTTAGGAATAGAGATAGATATTTAATGTACAGATTGTAAACAAAAAAAAAAACGTGTACCTGGTTATTCAGGGTACACATGTCTAGTTCGGATATTATTCATAAAAATCTGTTGTGAACAACACATTACTTCCTTGTACGCCTACTAAATTAAAAATACACATTTTTTGATGCACTTCATTTAGACTTATTTTATTTGAAAGTGAGATACGATCCTCCAATTCTTTAATAATATGGACAGTTACACAATTGTATTGTGGTGGACCACCACATTGCAACACTTTTTTTGTAGTGTCCGTATCAGCATTTTATAATAGTTTATATACTATTTTTTTTTCACGTCGCTCAAATAGTTATGTGGGTAAGTGTGAACGTGTCGGATCCGTAACCATGCACACATCGGTTAGAATCCGACTTCATGTACATATATGTTTTCTTCATTTTTTTTTCTTAATTTAAATATATTGATTCATTAATAATTAATTACAAACCTCTATAAAAAATTTTGAATTAAAATGAAAAGTACGTAAAATTTTATTTCACTATAATACCTTCTGATATTTTTATATCCTTGTTTTTATTGATATTATTGAATTATTTTTTATTGTAAATTTTTTTTTTGCAATCAGAGGATAATAATTATTAATAAATCAATACATTTAAATTAAAAAAAAAAAAAATTAAAAACAAAGCAAAACGGAAATGAAGTTGGATTTCAACCGATGTTCTTTCCCATTTTAAGAATCAAATATTTTATTAATTAAAATTTTATTTGGCTATAACTGTGCAACCAATGAAAATAAATATCACTTATATCGTTGAAAAGCTCTCAATGAGCGCTTATTACTACACTTAAGAAAAGGTTCAAAACCAAAGCTTTTAGATTTTGGGTTTTTTGGACATTTTTGGTCAAGTCGATTGTAATCAAAAGAGAGGTGAACAACTTAGATGTTACAAAGATCCTAATCAAAAATTTCAAAATCCTACTGCTAATCGTTTTTGAGTTATGGGAGATACATATTTACGAACGTACAGACGTCACGCAGAAACTAGTCAAAATGGATTCAGGGATGGTCAAAATGGATATATCCGCTAAAATCTGAAAACCGAAATTTTTTGCGATTGCAATACTTTCTTTACTTCGTACAAGGAAGTAATATATTACGTATATTACATGAATAAACGGTATAATTAATTATCTTTTTATTTACTAGACGGATTATAATTTTTTTTTTAATGTTTTGTATTTTGTATTTGTCTTCCTTTACTTCGTACAAGGAAGTAAAAATGAATAAAGATGAATATGGGCAGATGTCGCCTTATTTTCATAGAAAATAAGGCGACATCTGATTTACTTTTTTCTACCGTTTTGTTTTTATAGAAAAATTTATATCTAAATCGAATTGAGAAATCAATATATTTTTTAGAACACTTGTTTACACTTAATAAACACTTATTGTTTGCAAGTTATCAAATTGTTAACAAAATGATAATTCGGTCGTTTGTCAACTGAATTTCAAAACTACGATTGCTTTTTGTTAACAATGAACGGCTTAACATTGTTATTGCACTGCCACTTTTTTTGATGCCGCTTTTTTGTCAAAAAACGACGTATTAAACGTATTATTTCAATGTATTAAACAAAAGATGTATCTGTTAGCGAGCGAAGGTTGTTTGTTTAGCGAGCGAAGGTTATTATGTTGACTCTGTGTATTGACGAAACTTATATATATCAACATAACCTACCATCGCTTCGCTCGTTAACCTCATCATAAAATTAACGTTAAATTTGCCTATTATACGCTATTTAAGATTAGTTAGATGAGGTTAGCGATAAAAGCGAGCGTAGGTTTTACTTGGTAACGTTATTTTGATATAGTACGAGTAGTCGGAACACGGATTCTACGTTATCTTAAGTGTTTTGTAACTTTTATTTTTTATTAGAAATGTACTTTTTCCACTTTAAATAAACGTTATTATTCATTTTCTCATGAAATCTGAAATAGCTGTCATGAAATCAAAATAATGTGGCGGTGCGATAACAAACAAGTATCCATTTAATTTAACTAAACTTTTTTTTTGGTAAATGTAATGATTATTTAGATAAAAAAATATTTAATTGAAATGATCGACAATTTAGAAATTTTAATTGTGTTTATTTTTTAAATTTTAATTTTTAATATATTAGGGAAATACGGTGTAAACAAATGTGTAATAAACACTATAACGATTCCTCAATTCCATCGTAAGACAAAAATATTCCTTAAAAAAAATATAAAATAGCAGATATAAGGAAAATAAAGACGAAATCGGAATATTTTTTTTAGAATGCTTATTGTTAATTTTCATACGAAAAATCCGAAAATGAATATCCAGATACACCCCTGTAATTTACAAGTCTCAAGCATGACATTGTTCAGCTTTATTAAGGCATTTTTAAATGTAATGACAAAATCTGTAACGGTGAAAATAAGGTAAGTTGACGGTCACCAGCTTCCGAATTGCAAAAGCCACCGGGTTGGTCTAGTGGTGAACGCGTCTTCCCAAATCAGCTGATTTAGAAGTCGAGAGTTCCAGCGTTCAAGTCCTAGTAAAGCCAGCTATTTTTACACGGATTTGAATACTAGATCGTGGATACCGGTGTTCTTTGGTGGTTGGGTTTCAATTAACCACACATCTCGGGTACGGTCGAACTGAGAATGTAAATGACTACACTTCATTCACTACACATCATCCTCATTCATCCTCTGAAGTATTATCTAAACGGTAGTTACCGGAGGCTAAACAGGAAAAAGAAAAGCTTCCGAATTGCAAACTTTAATCTACGAATTTTATTAGCTAATACATAGTATTAAAAACAAAGGATTCTTAACACCACCGTATAAAAATACAAATGCTATTGAGTCTTCCCTTGTAAACACATGAAACAGCACAACATAAAATAATTCGACAAGTATTTCAATCATAGATGTCATCTACTGGCGTCAGACATGAATAGTATTTTATATTTTACTGAATAAAATACTTCTTAGATAATATAAAATACTATAAATACTTAAGTAATATAAAATAAAACTTATATATTATAAATAAAATTATTGCATAAAATATTAGTATAATTTGGAAAAAAATTGATATCAAAGATATATGAAAAACGGTAAAATCAAATCCATGTTTGTAAAACATATTAATATTCTCGGAATAAAAAAACCATGAAATACGTATCTATGAAAATTTGACTGACGAATTTAAGCTGTAAACTTAATGGAAACAGTTCGCTCTTTAAAAATAATTCACTAAAAGACTGAATAACCCGTTCTATTAACTCTCTACTAACAATTTAGTTCAGTGTATATAGATCCAAACCTACCGATATCAATTTATACTTTAGTCGAATGTTGTGCTTGTACATGAAAACACAAAGAGATCGTAAATTATTCAGTGCAGTTTAGGTGTTAAAAAAAATAATAATAAACTAATGCACTTACATGCACATTCCATTGTTGAACAGGACATTCAAAAGTTTTGTTTACAACACTTATTAATTTCAAATAAGTTCCACATGAGCACCATTTTGTCGTGCGTATAATGTCTAAACGATATTCAATTTCACGTCACACATTAAGAAGAATATTTGGAGTTTTTCCATTAACTACACCTTCGATTTTTTAACTTCATAGTTGTTGGATTACTTGACACCCTTGAGATGATTGATTGGCAATTTTCGTTGCGTACACTCTGTCTTTGACAAACCCCAAAGATAGAAATTGAGTGATATAACATCAGCGAATAGAAATCGAGTAGTGATAACCAGGGGATTAGTTCACCACGGCCAATACAACGTTGAGGAAGTTGTTCATTTAGGTAGTATCTAACGTATAAATCCCATTGTAGTGCTGTGCCGTCTTGTTGGAAGTAAACGTTGGTTTGTCATGTTCAATCTGCGGTACTTCACACTCCTATAACTAGCATTAATAACTGTTGATTCGGTGAAAAATAATGGTCCGATCATTTCACAAGCTCGCAACGCACACCAAACGTGAATTTTCGGGCAATCACGTTCTGTTTATCGAACGGCACGAGTGTTCTCGCTACCCCAAATCCGATAATTATATTGGTAAACGTGAACAAAAACAGTGAAGGTAGTTTCGTGAGAGAAAATTACTTTGTCTAAAAACGTTTTATCTTCGTTCATTTTATCAAGAATGTTCACGGCAAAATTGTAACGGGTGGTGGGTGGTTTATCGTCGACATCTTTTATTGCTTTCACCGACTGAATTATGTATGTATGAAGTTTTGGCGCTTATGTAAAACCTTCACTATTGTATAATGCTGTATTCCCATTACTAGACTCGCACGCGCACGAAGAGTCGATTTACCCGGGATTCTCTAAAATATTTTCCTACTCGATCTACAACTTCCTCGGAATCAGTAAGTCTGCCAGCACCTTTTATGAGTACTACAATCCCTGTATCCTTAGATTGCTGATAACAATGTTTAATAGAGTCTTTATTAGAGGATCACGGCGGCTTTATAAAGAAAAACCTCTTCGAGCAATAATAACAGATTCGCTTTCATGAAACCATAGTACACACATTACTTTCACCTGCACGACACGGTAACTATTGATCAACTGACGATCTCCCTCTCGTTACAGGACACCTGCGTGTTCATTTAAGGTCATGATTAATAATTCTAGTACCTATACTTAAAAACATTCAATGTACGCTGCATTGCTTTATTAATTTTTTATTAATCCCCAATGCACTCAATAATTTATGTTCATCCTATAATAATTTATGTACGATTCGTTGAAAAACACAAAGGCAATGCACTCAATAATTTATGTTCATCCTATAATAATTTATGTACGATTCACTGAAAAACACAAAGGCTCGTTGGTCGAATGTGAATTGAGTTACACAACCTTTGCAAAAACGTGGTATACCGTACTAACTGGTGAAATTACCTATTTTACGCTGTGAAAAGAAGGATCTTGTTTAAAAATGTATTTAAACTTAAATAAAAAATAACAACGACAAATGGCATAATAAATTCCAAAGCTTAATATCAGTTAAAAATAACAGTGCAGATATATTTTTAACATTTCAGAACTTAAAATAACATATTTTAATTTAGATAAACGAAAAATTGAGACTTTTTCTAAAGAAAAAAAGTAACTGGATATTCAGTGTTAAGAAATCAAATGTATATTAATTTCAAACGGTTTTAAAATAATTGTAAAGCTTAACTGACAGCAAACATATATAGTTGAAGTTAATAATTATAACTATATTAGAAGTTTTATAATTTGTTGTTGTTTGAGGAACTCTTCTTTTTCAAATAAGAACCAAATTTTTTTATTATCTAATTAATTATTCATGTAATAAAATAATTCTATTTAAAATAAATGACCGTTGAAAACATGAATAATAATGTAATAAAAATAGCGAACACTAATTATAATAGTGAATATCAATACAAATTTTATTACAAGGCATATCTTATTATTAGACGGAACAGCTACATACCCAACGTTACAATAGAAAAGGATGTCGACTGCCATAATAAACTCACAATCTGTTACTAAGTAAAAATTAAAACTGAAGTGCTTAATCCTTTCAGAAAACTGATTGAAATATTTAGAAAACATTTGAAAACAAAAAAGGCTCAAGTATAGTTTAGCATAGAGTCCCTTCTAAGGTAACCTTTTTCTGGATACCAAGCTAATTTTTTTCACGGGTAACCTTGAAATGAAGGATAAAGAGAATTTCCAGAGACTTTAGCCAATATAGATGATATTTTTACTGGGTTTTTGACACGTTTGTTTCGATCCTTCTGATACATCTGATCAAAGTTGTTGCTATGACTTGAGTCTGTTGTGGTATTTATTAAAAACCGGTGATCCAGTGGGTACTTCCCACCGGTGTTGAATTCTTACCAAATAAGGCTTTAACAGCATCTGTATCAAAAATGTAAAGCGTTCATCATTTGTCAGTTTTCACCGGATCTTTTTCTGGGTATCTAGTGTTTGATTTAGACGTGCATCCGCCTCATAGAGGGCCTTGTAAAGCGATCGAGGTTTTGTTCTACAAGGCACATATCGAAGAAGTGGAAACAACTGCTGGGCCAAGTACCCTGTAACAAGCAAGCTTTCGCCAAGTTAGGGTTCGTCTTAGTCCTGCTTGCATCCTTTTCAGAACGAGGGGCGTAATCAGTATTTTTGTAATTGCTTGTACATGCGTAAACAATCCAGCAGAGGCTAAGAGATGCAAAGAGTGACAGGAAGACAATCGACCTCGGCTGCCCGTATCTGGCTGCGGGCAATAATCAGATTTATGAGCTTGCCCGACAAAGTAGTAAATATCAGTGAGTAAGCATATAGATTAGCTTAGTTTATTTTATTTACTTAGGAAATTATTAATTAAATATGATAGGGAAATATATAATAAAATATGGTTATGGTTGTTCGATGCGGGTTTGGTGGTCGTGATCACACTTTAATATCTGTGGCGACTTACCAGGCGTTCCTGGATACTCTGTTCTCAGTTGCTCGGGAGGGTGAAGCAGAGATCGGCGTTAGGGTAGGTGAGACAGCCATACCCTGGCGTAAGGGCTATGTATCCCGTTGATAGAGACCGAGTGGTTTCTCGAATGGCACTAAGGGAGGCAACGCGGATTGACCAACTTGACCTAGATATTTTCTATCATCTGCTGCCTGTCATAAGAGACCCGCCTGGCAGGTTGTTCTCGGAGTGCCTAAGCTGGGGTTGCTTTCCGACTTGTTGGAAGGTGGCTTTGGTGAGGGTGCTCTTAAAATCAGGAAAGGATCCGAGTAAGGTCAGTAGTTATCGACCCATCAGCCTCTTGCCAGTAATCGGAAAATTGCTTGAAAGGCTGGTTGCGAAACGGCTCTGGGAAAGCATCAATATGAACTCACTTCTAAATCGAGGCCAGTATGGCTTCATGAAAGGGGTTGGCACCGAGGATTGAATCTTAAATGCTCTTGCCGAGGTGGAAGGTGCCGACTGCAAATACGTTTTGGCAAATTTTATTGACATAGAAGAAGCATGCCCTTCCTTGTGTCCTTTATGAGTTGGAACGCTGCAGAGTTCCCGTAGCCCTGCGGGCCGTAGTAAGTGATTACTTGTCTGATCGCACGGCTCTATTTAAGGATACGCACCTAGTTGTGAAAAAGTCCGTCACCAGGGGAAGCCGTAGGGTTCCATTCTTGATCCCTTGCTGTGGAACCTGGTATTCGACGAATTTTTGGGACTGACATTCCCGGAAGGGGTTACGACCCAGACTTTCGCCGATGACTGTCTCCTGTTAGTTCGTGGTAACTCACGATCGCAGCTAGAAGACCGAACGCAGGCGGCTTTGTCAACTGCAGAGAGCTGGATGGACATTCAAAATTAAAGGATTTCTGTGCCCCACACGAAGTTTATGCTTCTTAAGGGTGTAGACAAATTATCATACAATCGTAACCCTCCTTATTAAGTACAAGGGCTGAGTAATCAGCCGGTTCTACTTCATAAGTACCTACGTGTTTTGTTTGATGAGAAGTTTCTGTTTAGCAAGTAATCTGTATCATGCACAAGCTTAGGAGGATTGCGCGAAAGGATCACGAAAGGATAAATGTCGAGCCGTCATTTGCACATGGTGTACCGAGGTATCTTCGAACGTATGACCACTTACGCAGCGTCCTTTTGGGCGCATAAGTTGGAAAAAAATCGAGCACTTATTCAAAATTTAAGGTGTGCCCAGCGCAGAGCCTTAATTGTATGCACTGGTGTTTTTAAAAAACCTACAACGAGGCTACCACTGTGTTGGGCCCTCCCAATAGAGGTGAATGTTCGTGCGACCATGTGGAAATTGCGAAGAGGCAGGGAGGCTAAGGAATTTGGGATGAGGTTTCGAGCTGGGCTAGTACCAAAGCGGAAACGGTGATTTAAATGCATCGGTTCTAAATTTCGAACAGTTGCCATCTCCCACGTGCGGAGGAGTCTTTACAGCCTCGCGATGGAGGCATGGCAGCAAGTATGGCACGCCACGACTAAGGAAGGTTTTAGTATAAATTTATACAAGACCCGAGAGGATGGTATGACTCTATATCGTTTTAAAGGGCAACGGGAGTCCAAGTGCTCTCCAACCATGTAAATTTAAACCAATATTTGTTTCCTTTCCGCCTGGCAGTTGATGAGCTATGCGTCTGCGGGGAGGTCCAATCAAACGAACACATGATGTTCGACTGTCGAGTACTTGGGGGGGGGGGGGGGGGGGGACAGAACTCAGGCCACCCTGGAACTTAGTGGTGAAGGGGAAAATTGGCCACTCACAAGCGGCGAGTCAATGTGGCGCGAGCCGCATTATCGGACCGTTTGGGAGTTTCTTGATGCAGTTGCTTCGTTCAACCGACATCAGTAGTTTACCTAAGAAAAAGACTCCTACCGCGCTGCTGTAGGAAGCTAATCGAGAGATATGGCTGGCTATCAGCCAGATTAAGGCTCCAAAGGGGCTTTAATGGTAGACAGGTACTTGCTGGCATTCAGCAGCCTAAGTGTGGCAGCGAATTGCTGTCTTTGACTCTGGTTTCTTTTCACTAGCAGAGATTTGCGTTGTATAAATGCTTTTTTTGAGCTGGTGTTAGAGTGAGAGTACCTTTCCTAGTTTCACAATATTGCTGTCTGAGAACCGTTACAATGGTTTTGCACTCTTATTGTTAAGACGATTCATACCATTCTGATGGGGATTCAGAGAATTTTGCGCACGATTTGTTCGAGCACCCGCCTTATCGTGGCGAAAAGTGTGGCAACGACTCCTTGTAGCATGTCACTGTTACGAGCAAAGAGGCCTTACCATTAGTCCTGCATGCGCTCTTCTAGATCGGGGGCCGTAATCTGTAACTATGTGTTGATCTTTGATTTCACACATTTGATCCAGTAGTGGCGAAGAGGTGCAAAGAGTGACAGGAGAATACCAAAGGTCTCCAGCTGCCTGTGGATCGCTGCGGTTAGTCGTTACACTTGTGGGCTTGTGCCCAATATATAATGATGGACAATGATGGTTCAGAAGTAGATATAGGGGTTACCACCCAGGAGATATGAACCCACTCAATGAATAGTTTTTGCAAGCCAGTGGCAGACCAGGCAGCTTTGCTCCGTTGGCCCATGATGTTTTGGCAGAACCAGATGGTTTGTCTTCCTATCTAGCAAATCTAAGTGTACTAGTGCAGCTACCAAGAGAAGATTATTGCCTCGTCTCAAATTCTTCCGAGCGGCTTTTACAGCTCTTGACGAGGATTTTGAAAATCTTGCCTCAAAACCTAAGGAAATAACTGCAGTCCATAAACCGGCCCTGGCCCCCAATGCAGCCGCATAGATATGCTGAGGTTATCAGGGGCAGACATGGAACCAGCCAGTTTTCTTCAGCCGAACGAGAAGTTTTCTTCACGAGTTTTCTTAACGAGTTTTCTTCACGCCGCTTCCCCATCGGCGTGCGGCCCCAACTGCCGATTACCGCAGAACAAGGGCTAGATATAGATATAGATATACTTTCATAACATTCGATCCTCCAAGCGTAATTCCTGGCACTCCTTCGTTCAGGAGCAAAGGAATAGAGACACTTAGGGCATTGTGTATAGGCCCTTGGACATAAGCGCAGGAAGGATGTCCTCTTGTTAACTTTGTCATCCCGCAAGGGTGTGGTAATTGACCGTGTCCTTAATATTTTTTTGAATGATTTGCTCCCGGATGACATTGCTGGGTGACGTGTCAGGCGGGAAGTCGCGATTTTCGAGAGGGAATTTAATCGAGGTACTCGATCGTGGTAGGGTTCCGGCTAAGGCATTGGATTGGTTGGAGGTAGGCGCACTGGCATCGTGTCACGGTTATATTGGTATTGTTTGTGGTTCGATTTGGGACTTCCGCTGGTAGGGGTGGCTGGATTTGGGTCTTCTCCCTTTTTTTTTTTTTTGTCTTCAGTCATTTGAGTGGTTTGATGCAGCTCTCCAAGATTCCCTATCTAGTGCTAGTCGTTTCATTTCAGTATATCCTCCACATCCTATATCCCTAACAATTTGTTTTACATATTACAAACGTGGCCTGCCTACACAATTTTTCCCTTCTACCTATCCTTACAATATTAAAGCGACTATTCCAGGATGCCTTAGTATGTGGCCTATAAGTCTGTCTCTTCTTTTAACTATATTTTTCCAAATGCTTCTTTCTTCATCTATTTGTCGCAATACCTCTTCATTTGTCACTTTATCCACCCATCTAATTTTTAACATTCTCCTATAGCACCACATTTCAAAAGCTTCTAATCTTTTCTTCTCAGATACCCCGATCGTCCAAGTTTCACTTCCATATAAAGCGACACTCCAAACATACACTTTCAAAAATCTTTTCCTGACATTTAAATTAATTTTTGATGTAAACAAATTATATTTCTTACTGAAGGCTCATTTAGCTTGTGCTATTCGGCATTTTATATCCCTCCTGCTTCGTTCATCTTTAGTAATTCTACTTCCCAAATAACAAAATTCTTCTATCTCCATAATCTTTTCTCCTCCTATTTTCACATTCAGTGGTCCATCTTTGTTATTTCTACTACATTTCTTCTACATGTCTTCTCCCTATGGGGTTGGAATGTCTTTGACGAGATAAATTTAATTATTGATAGTCATATATATTGTAGTAGTTGAAGGGGTGCGCCTAACCATTTTAGTGATATATGACAAGTGGGCGGTGGGACACGCAAGCAAGTGGTGTATGGCACTACGCTTTTAGGTTACCTCTACGAGCTAGTAAGGACACTAGTCGGTAAACTGTATCGAGGGTCAGTAGTTGTTTGTGGCACAGATATTTGGTATTATGTTTCAGGGCGACTGAATGGGGGGGGTGGCGGGAGAAATGCCAAGCGAACAAATTACTTACGGAAGCACTGGCGAAGATGTCGATTGTAGAGTCTGGAGAGTCTAATGGAAAACGAAGGCGGGTTAGAAATGAAGAAGTTGTCTGGAAGGGAGTAGAGGATATTTTTGGTTTTCTCCTTCGATGACGAAAGTCAAGCTAGTCAAGCAGGAAAGTCCATTTTGGTACCAAAATGTAGTCTGATTAGTGATTTCGTTAAGGCTTTAGGTAGAGCCGGTAATTCTGTCCCTGTATGGCACAATTAGAGAAACAATATGAGCAGTTATTGGCATTTGTTTAAGGCCTTCAAAGTGCCTCTGCAACGGTTTGTAGACGAGTAATACCGAGGGTTAATGAGTGTAAGGCAATGTTCTCTGCTTTATGAATGGGTGTGTAGCTCTTGCCTCTAAGCCAACTGAAGTCAAGGAGGTTATAATTAAAAAGCAGTTTCCGATGCGGTACCACCGCCTGTGTCTATCAGGTTGGAGCCGAAACGCTACGTTGATGTGCTTAAAGCCAAGCGGGAAGCCAGCTTAGCTCGCAAGCAGCCAGAATTAATCTTCCTAAACAAGAAGGAGGACTCCACAAACAATAAAACAATAAACAATTCAACATCAAAGGATACAACAATTAATGAAATTAAAGAGGAATTTCAGACTGCCCTTCAAGGTAAGAAGTCAAATTTGAAAATTAGGAATAAAAAGGATACTAGGAAAGGTCTGATTGTCATAGCGGATGACAAAGAGATAGTTAGAGTCATTTCAGAGTCAGTCGTCAGTAAAAAGATGAAGGTAGATCAGCAAAGCAAAAGGAGGACTCGAATCATTGGCTAAGATCGTCGCCTGTAGATCGTGTCCAAGGAGGTCGTCGTGTTCCTCATAGAGGAACAAAACACCGACTTAGATGACGCGACATTCAAATCTGAGTGCAGGTTTTTGTTCAAAACCGGTAGACCTGATGCCCAAAGGTATGACGGTATGTTCGAAGAGTGGGCCTATTCTGTTTAACAAATTTATTGCTGAGGATAGTTGTTTGTGGATTTCTCTTCTTGTAGAGTCAAGGTGCACATTGGTGTTCACAGATGATTTAAGGTTGTAAATTTAGTCATAGGGCTAAATTCTGTCAATATGCTTCACTCTGTGCACATTGCGGTGACTACGGTCATAAGCGTCAAGAGTGATCTAAATTGTCTGAGACTCCTACTCTTGTACACTGGAGAAAGTTGCGCAAGGATTACAAGCACTCGGTCGATAGTAAGAACTGTGTTGTTTGAGAACACTTGAGATGAATCTTAATTCACTGCACGGTTAAGTTTCAACAAATAAATTTTCAAGGTGCTTACGTTGCTCAGATCAAGTTATACGTTTTTATTATTTAACTGTTAAAAGGAGCTTCCTCGTTATAATTCTTCTGCAACATCCATATATGGTAATGGGAGATTTTTTTTTTTTTAAGTGGTAGAGAAACCCCATTTACGGGCGCCTAGGCAGTTTCGGGCTCGTTAACAGGTTCCGCAAGATGTTATTAAGTGCGTATGTATACCGACTAAACCTCCAACCCGGCTTCTCACCTTTCCTGAAACATCTTAAGGAAGGAAGGAATATACGCCCTCACATACAGCTATACACCAATCATGCACAGAAACGTAATTGAATAAATTAATGTTTAAAAAAACTATAATAGCCGCCAATTTGTAATTTTCAAAGGTAAAATATGCAAACTTGTCTATTTTATAGAACATGTTGTTGGATATACGTTTACCAAATTTCATTTCGTTCTTATGATAAAATTTTTACTGTAAAAAACAAAATAGGGATCATTGGAAAATGAAGCCGGATAGAGTATATGAACTTTTTGTTTAGGTTGGTGTGGATGTCGATATCGATATTGATGTCGATATGGATGCGAATATCGATGTCGATTTCATCTTTGATATTTATGTTGATGTTGATGACGCTGAGTAGACGTTGGTGTTGATGTTGCTCTATGACGATGTCGGTGTGGATTTTAATTTTGATATTAATGCTAGTGTTGGTGTTGGTGTTGATGTTGATGTTGATGTTGATCTATAACGATGTCGATATCGATGATGATGATGATGATAGCCTGCTAAGTTCGGCCTACACCTTACGGGACACTCCAAAAATATATACCTTCAAATGTTGAAAGTCGTACTGCTTGACGCTATCACATACTGAGAATTTACGTCATAGAACCTTATGACGTATCGCGAACATAAAACCATTAAAACTATAAACCAACTTGTTACGATTTTATAGTGTCGTAACAAAACTATCGTTTTGTTGGAATTTTTTTTTTTTAGCGCAGTGGTAGCCGAGACTCTATCATTCGGAGGTTTCGGGTTTAAATCCCGGTCAAGCAGGCATTCTTCACATGTTACAAAATTCATTATCATCTATCGGTAACTTAAAAGTAGCCTGTTATTACCGTTCAAAAAAAGTTAATTGGAAACTTTTAATGCAAAGTTCTACGGAAAAAACCGGTTATCGCTTGGTTTGAATACTTATAATAAAGAAATGCATTTTATGAAAGTTATAGCCATGTTCAATAATCTTATAGAAAACGTTGACAAGAAACAAAACAAAATCGATATAGAATTCAACAAATTTACGGTAAGTAGGAGTAGGAGTATGTTACAATAAAAACAACTTTCTTTCAAAACAATACAGAAGAGAGACCCGAGAAAGCATTGAAAAGTAACAATTTTTATACGCTTTATTTAACTTGCTCTGTGCACTGTGTCGCACGGCAGGATGATTAGATATTTATCAACAATATTTAACCTACTTCCAGATGAGATAGCAGGCTAAAATTTTGCACGCATGGCTGTCTACAACAATACATTATTATTTCATAAAAAATCTATTTTCATAGCAAATTTGTTGTTTGAAAATAACGGAAAATGTTTATAAATAACAACCGCGCAAGCGTACGAAATACTTCGACGTAGGTGCCGGTCAGCAGTAGCTTTCTGCTACGAAAGAAAACAAACAGACATGTAATGTGGTACTATCTAGTGAGATATATCAGAACTTTTACAGTCGCCATTTAAAGACTAGTGTACCGAATAAAATTTGAAATAAAACCCAACAAATTTCGAAATCAATTTTTGTATGTTTTTCATTTTGCTGCATTATATTCAGAAGAAATCCATTTACCGTTATGTAAAACAGTGTAGAGATACGGAATCATTTATACAATATGTTTAAAAGTAATAAATTAACACATTTTGCGGAGATTGTGCCCGAAAAGTGACATAATACACTGTCTAATTGTGACAGTAATTTTTTTTTTTTAGTCTAATTGAGACTAAAAATTGTAAAATAAAAAAGATTAAGAAAAATTTTAAAGTATGCTTTTATTTAAATAATGAAGAAATTACAAAAATGTACCGAAATTTCAGTATTTGGAAATTACCGAATTAAAGCATAAATTGTTGGGAAAATTTTCCAGTACAAATATATTTAAAGAATCATTAAAAAAAAGGAAAAAATAATTTCCCTTTCATATTAAATCAAGAATAAATGTTTGTAATAAACTCTTTTATTAAATTCAAATAACATTTCACATATATCGATAACGATGATCTGTAAATCTGCTTTCTATTCACGGTAGCGAATCTACCTTTACATTAACATTTATTTATTACATTTCTCAGATACATTTAATTATAATAATGCGCATTGAATTAACATATTAACTAAATTCTTTTAAATTTTATTTAACGAATAATAAAAGCATGGGGTGTCCTTTATTGTTTTACGTACATTAATTATACTTTACTGTCACGTCATTGATAATTTGTTATATAAAGTTTTTTTATTATTCTTATTATTCGTGACAATAATTACCAAATAGTGATATTTCGGTACTTTTTTGTAATTTTTTCATTAGTTAAATAAAAGCTTATTTCAGTTTTGTTTATTCTAAAATAGTTAAAATACAGCCATTACTAACTCTAGGAAATGGACTATTCTCAAAAACGTTAAAGATTAAAAAAATTGAATCGGTCAAAAGAGTAGGTATTTATAAAAATAATAACTACAATTTAGAATAGTAGAATGAACTAAATGAAAAACTAAAACTGCAATAAAGGAGCGTTTGACGTATAGATAAGATCAGAGAAATTAGTTCAATATTGCCTGGAAATTGGTCAATTTTGTTATTTAACATTAGAGAAATTTATTAATTGCTTTATTTTTATCGATTTGTGAAACGTACAATTAAATTATTTTAGACATAGGGTAAACGCTACTGTACCACTCTTTATAAGGATTATTTCTATAAAACAGCATAAGTAGAATCAATGTCATATTTTTTTGTAAGATAAACTAAGTCCCTTTATACAACATACTAATGACGACATGATGAAAAATTAAATTAAAATAAGCAATTTGAACAGACAATTTTATCAAATAATACAACGTAATCTTGTATGAAATTATTTACATGATTTTAAATTATTTATGCAGTATATAAATAAATAAATAATGACGTTATTAACTAACAACAATAACATAAAAATTTAAAAAAAAAAAATTGCTAATAATAAAATCTATTGAATAATTTAGATACAACTAAAACACGCTTGTATCATCATGTTTCTCAATAATTCATATTTCGTTAAAATTTACAAGCAGAACAAAACACGGTAATATAAATCTTTTATTATTATTAATTTGAAGATAGTTTTTTAAAGTAGTATGCTATCATTTCCTCTGTCCCTTTCATCGAGTAGAAGCGTATAAACAACAAATGGTAGTGGTGTAGTTTTAAAATCATCTTTGTATATTTAGTTCTTTTTTTTAATATATTTATTTTTCAGATCGGTGCAAATGTTATTTTCTCCGCGTGAGTATAAATGAGTAACAGTAAAGAACGGGGCGGTATGCCATTCACAAAATATCATACATTTTTATTCACCTATTTAACATATTTTATACAGAAACATAAATATAGATTTTACGTTTCCATATTCTGTGTACCGGTAATTAATTAAAGTATTTTATTCAGTATCGCTAACATATATCTTGTATTAACTTAACCGGGAAAAAACATTAAAAGGTTAAATGAATAATGAGATAGATTGTAACAGAAGTACCAGTATTACAATAAATGGTCTTCTAAAGAATCTGTTCTTTTGTATAAAGGGAGCTACAATCATGTCGCATTAATTTTTCACCTACGCAAAAGAACATAACTCATACGTTAACTTTAATAAACATGCGCATGCGTAATGCGTATGCGCATGCGTAAATGAGAGAGCTGTAGGTAAAGTCGCCCAGCCTGCTATTGTTCTTATAACGGTAGGTCAAGTGCACAAAATTATGGTACAGCATTGTATTACTCCTTCTGACCTAATCGCTTTGGAATGTTACAAGTCAAAAAATCCATTCAGAAATACGGAGTCATTGCGCTTCAATTCATGCATATTTAACAACCCACAATGTTCATGCAATTAAAAACAAACTTTACAACACAAATTTCTACGTTTTCATTTAGGTTATACGTTACGCTAATATTTGCAATTTAATAATTATTAATATGAAAATATCTGCATACAGTGTACATAAGTTATTAACATAATGTATAGGTTTAAAACAAAATACAACAAAAAAATTACCCCAAATATATATAAATAATCTCCCAACCAAAAAAAAAGAGAAAAAACTAATATTAAAAACTGCCCTACAGATATTTAACTAAAACTATATCGAACATTAGAGTTTTTGTTTCATTTTTCGTTGATTTCCAAGACCGGATAAAATATTTTTAGTAAAAATAATAATTCTGTATGATAGGATACATTTTGGCTACTTAACTTGGTTATTTTGTAGAACAGAAAATCAAAAACAGCTGAATAACATTAAGCATAACATATAGTACATTCATGTATTATAACTCACATTGCCTTTCCTTCTATCATCTTACAATAAGCCAGGCAGGCAGCCGTCTTCAGCTACTATACGCCACTCCTCCGCGAAGGAAGTGCATTGAACCCTCTACAAAACTAGGATTCCAAGACGCGTATTCCTGCTAGAAAGAAAGGCACTAGCATCGAAAGGCCTTCAGTAGTCGGACTAAATGCGAATCGCATCGAGGGGGGAAACAATATTTTTCAAATTTCAAGAGGAATAACCCGATTAAAATCTTTTCCACAACCACTATCTACAATGGATCGCAATCCAAAACATCGCTCATTTAAAAAAAAAACTAATAAGTAAATATACAACCGCCAATATAAAGATTACCCGCCATATTAATAGAAAGACCGAGCGGCAACGGGCTGATATTTAATATCTGCAATAAATAAGAAGATTAAACATCGCCCGACATCTTTGCGTTCCGTTTCGTTCATGTATTATTAAATAATTAACATGGACTTTAATAAAATCTTTATTTTACAATTTCTATTCCAAACATATACGTAGCGATCTGTTCAAATTGTTTAGAATAAGCAACAACACCATGCCTCGATGAGATGACGATGATGTGTAATCTTGTACAGACTCAGCACATCCTTCTTGAGATAAGTGGCTAATTGACCAGTACTCCAGAAGTACATAGGTATCCGATGTCTAGCATTAAAATCAGTAAAACGTAACTTACCTTTACTAGGATTCTACCTTTACTAGGTTCTGAGGTTTAACCTTAGAACCTTCGACTTAAAAATCTGCTGTTTAGAACAGCTGATTTGCGAAGACGATTTTACCATGACACCGACTCAATGATTTTATATTTGTTTCTTTCTTTCCCATGAAAAAGGATGGTGCGGGGGTATCTTTGTTCGTTTGATGTATGTGCTCACATTTTTATTTTAGCTGCTATTGGCGCGGAGCGGATCACCTCTCTCTTTTTCTGTTTAGCCTCCGTAAGGTATTACTTCAAAGAATGAATAAGGATGATATATATGAATTTAAATGAAGGGAATTTAAATTACAGTGTTAGATCGATCATTCCTGAAATGTGTAGTTAATTGAAACCCAACCACCAAAGAACACCGATATCCACGATTTAGCATTCAAATCCGTATACAAGTAACCTTTACTAGGATTTGAATCTTAGAACTCTCAACTCCTAAATCGGCTGACTTGCGATGACGAGTTAACCACTAGACCAGTCCGGTGGGCTAGAGCTCGGACCACCTTGCTGCGTGTAGCACACGAACTATTCATCCGTTCGAACGATTTATATTTCTCTATACGAACGATTTATCTGAAATTATATTTCTTTATTTTGGGGGATAAAAAAGGAAAGCATTGGGGGTTAGAACTGTGTTAAGAAATCACAACTCAACAAAACAGCTAAAAATGTTCAGAATTTTGAAAATCTTCGTTGTAAAAGTTTTTGTTGATATTACGCTAAATTTATGAACGTTATTTAGTTACAATTGGTAAAAATATTTAACAAAATCATGTGTAATTAAACATTAGCCATGTAAAATTTTCGAGGCAGGCCTAATAAGCCCGCTTTTTTTCTAGTATTTTATAATTAATTTTGTATTTTGTGGTTCATTCTGATCAAGATTTTACCAGTAGGTTTTCCCTAGATTCATCCAGACAAATCTTACAAGAATTTTTTTCATTCTTTCTATCTATTATAGTACTAGTATTCTATTATAGTACTCTATTATAGTATCTATTATACTACTGTTATTAATAATATTTAAAGTAACAAACACTATACTAATCATTTTTCACACGATTAAGTATTAGTTGAATTGCTAAAAATAAAATATTTACTGGTTACATTACGCCTGCTGTATAATAGAATAATTCAAATTCAAATTCTTTTATTTCTTTCACTTTACAAAATTAATAATTAACGGAGAAATCCTAATACTAATTATAATTGTACTCAATATTAACATTGTTTTATAATACAATTTAATATTCATTACTTAACTTAATCATACTTAATTTAACAATTTTTCTTGCTTAATTAACACTTAACGCAAAAAAAAAATTGAGATAATGCTGTAATTTCAAAATGAATAATACTTAGGAAAATGTTTTTTTTTTAAATAAATCCTTCAGAGATAGTAGAATAAAAGAAGTTAAAAAATCAACTTCAAAAAGAATAATCTTGTTAAAAAAAATTATTCGTTTCAACAACTATATTATTTTTAACGCTTAAGGCGTTTTATATACACATTTCATATTAAAATGAAATACACGATCAAATAACAGAAAATCACATTTAAAGAAATAAAAAAAGAGGTAAAGTCTGGGTCTACATACCACGCCTTAAAACAACTATTGTTGTATTATTAAAATTAAAAAATAATGAGGTAATCTAGTAGGATTTATAATAAATGAACTGTATCTCACACCTTACATCAAGCCAATATATATAGAAAAAAAATCGTTACGAAATATTAAAACACAAATTAAGAGACCCTTTATAAAAATGTTTAGAAATAAAAAATTAGTCGAGTTTTATAATTTAAGATTATCAATAAATATACAGACAGCAGAAAACAACGTGTGAAAAATATCTATTACCTCTATTACTTTTGTTCACAAGTCGTGTTTTATCCATTAATTAATTTATTATCGGTTACTCTTACAGTAAAAAACAATTAAAGTGTATATAATAATAAAGTATATTAATTAAAAGTATAAAAAAGATATATTAATTAATTATTAGACGCTAGTATAATATAATTCTAAAACATAAGAGAATTAAATTATTAAAAAAATTAAAGTGAGATTACAAAACAAGGAGATAGATAATTGTTATAATTATTTAGACATCGTAATAATTAAGATAAATTTGTAAAACCTATAATAGACACAATAAAAAATAAGAATAATATTTTTTAAAAAAACTTCATAATAGTACATCATCTCTATATAGACCTGAAACACAAATTGCAATCAATACATTTAATAATACTATTTATATATATATATATATTTATATATATATATAAAGCGACAGAGAGAGAGAGAGAGAAAGAAGAAAGCTAGCACATCACTTTACCGGCTAAGGTCGTTAAAAATAAAAATCTGACATCACATGAGTGACTTCCTTCTACTCCTATTAAATTTACACGTGTTTTTAAAATGAAAAGTACATTAAATTTAATTTCATTAAAAACTTATATGTTTTCATTTTTTTTTTTTTTGTTACTGAATTATTAACTGAAAAAACCTAACATATTCTTAATATATATTCTGTATATATATACAATATATTTAAATTAAAAAAAAACCCTTAAAAAAAGGAGATGAAGTCGGATTTGAACCGATGTACCTTAACACTATGATCCAAATATTTTATTAATTAAACTTTTATTTTGTTACAACATTGAAACCAATGCAAATGAGTACTACTTATGACATATCGTTAAAAAGCTCTCAATGAGGGCTTATTACTACAGTTAAGAAAAAGTCCAAAATCCAAATATTTTTGGATTTGGGCTTTTTTGGATACTTTTGGTTCAGTGGATTGCAATCAAAAGGGGTGGTGCACAACTAGATGTTACAACAGTCCTAAATCCAAAATTTCAGAATCCTACGGCTAATCGTTTATTAGTTATGCCAGATACGTACGTACGTTCAGACGTCACGCCGAAACTAGTCAAAATGGATTCAGAGATGGTCAAAATGTATGTTTTCGTTGAAATTTGAAAATCAAAATTGTTTCTGATCACAATACTTCCTTTACTTCGTGCAAGGAAATAAAAATGTAAAATCGTAAAAAATTTTAATTTTTTTTTTAATAAAAAATTCAGTAAAAATTAAGAAAGTAAAACGAAGTTGTAAATAAAAAAAAATCCTACCAAATTTTAAAAATAGCCTTAAAAAATCATTATATGTAGTTGCATAATTTTGTCGTATTAAAAAGACTTAATAACACTAATATTCACGAAAATTAATTTTATAAAAGTTTAGATCAAGAAAACTAAAAAAAAATTTTCCGAACTTTTTTAAAATTTGGGAGCCCAAATATCAAGAGGAAAAAATTTGCAAATATCAAATAACATTTTTACTTCCTTGTACAAAGTAAAGGAAGTATTGTTATGGCGAAAAATTTCGGTTTTCAGATTTCAACGGAAATATCAGTTTTGACCATCCCTGAATCCACTCAGACTAATTTCAGCGTGACGTCTGTACGTACGTATGTATCTCGCATAATTCAAAAACGATTAGCCGTAGGATGTTGAAATTTTGGATTTAGGACGGTTGTAACATCTAGTTGTGCACCTCCTCTTTTGATTGCAATTGACTGGACCAAAAATGTCTGAAAAAGACTAAAATCCAAACGTTTTGATTTTGGACTTTTTCTTAATTGCAGTAATAAGCCGTCATTGAAAGCTCTTCAACGATATATCATAAGTGGTACTACTTTTCGTTGGTCCGAGAGTTATAGAGAAATAAAATTTTAAGTAATGAAATATTTTCATTAAAAGAAGAAGGGCACATCGGTTCGAATTCGACTTCAATCCTTTTTTTTATTCATTTAAATATATTAATTTATTAATAATTATTAACCTGATTGTGAAAAAAGTTTTACCATAAATAGTAATTCAATAAAAAATTCAACAAAAAAAAAAAATATGAAAAAAATGAGAAGTTATTAGTGAAATGAAATTTTATGTACTTTTAAAATGTGTACATGTAATTTGATATCCGTACAAGGAAGTTATGTAGTATCCACATAGATTTTTTTTTTGTTTTACGGGCTTTCTTACGCTATTGGGAAAATTTAGGAAAATGTATTTTTTAAAAAAGGGATCCCTTACAAAAAAAGAAATTAATTTAAAAGAGAATTGTTTAAAAATATTGAAAAAATAGTTATCATTTTAGATCTGGGATATAAGATAAATAATAAAGCTACTTTAATTTTAATAGCTCTTTAAGTGATCAAAAATTTAAAAAGAAACTGATAAAACAGGATTTATATTTTTAAGAAGGTGGGAGATAAATTTTAAGAAAAAATGTTCTAAACATATTCATTTACAGGTTAAACCTCATAAATTTGCTTAAGTATACATTTTCATCTTAACGTATCACCCCTTTCAATAGAGACTAAAATAAGAAAAACAAATTTTTCAGAAAAACGTTTCTGAATTTTTGATCCGGGTTTATAATTAAGAAAAAATATAGGCTTTTCTTAATAGCTCTATATTTGAAGTATAAACTTCCAAGAAATGTTTGAAAACTTTTTAAACCAAAAAGAGATAGAGTTAAAGAACATATTTTTATTTTATTTTACTTTAATTTCGTAAGAAGAAAATATTTTAATTTAATGAGGTGGGAGATTTTATGAAAAAAAAATTTCGGTTATTAAATATGCAAATTGTAGATAAAAAATTTACTTAAAAAAAACTGTTATGTAAAATGACTCAAAAGAAACCCGAAATCGGGTTTTTTCAGCCCCTTAACGAATTCTGAATGAAATTAATATGATCAATTCCCCATATATGAAAATATTTGAACCAAATTTGAAGAAAATCGGTTCACTCAATCCTGAGATATAAGGCCAAAAGCAATGCAACACAACACACATATATGTACATACATAAATCTTTTGGTAAATACATTTTTTTTTTTTGTTTAGATAAAGTAGTTGCGTCTCCAAAACGTAAAAATTTCGATAAAAAATCCTAAACAAAATTTTTGAGATGATAATTAAAATTTCCTCTTTAATAAAGCTATTCTAGTTGTATTCGCCGGGTAAGTAATAGAAAAAACATCCGTTTAGATCAGAATATAGATTAAATTATGTTTCATATTATTTTTAGGAATAAACAAAATAATCGATAAAATTAATAAAAAAGTTTTTATTTTTTATTAAAAATTTAAGCAATAATAAGACAGAAATTGCTTATTGTAATGTTTTGGTTTGGTGTCTAATACTACAAATTTATTTTTCTAATAATACTTTCTAATATACTTTCTAATATTTTTCTAATATACTTTTACCGATCTTCGTGATGAAGTGTCTGACTTTCATCCGAAATTCTGACTTCGAGTCTTTCTGAAACGGCATCTTTCACAAGTTAAAAATAACTAATCTATCGTCATCAACCTTCATTTGTTGTGTTTTCTCTCCTTCAAGTTAATTACAATCAAAATTTATTCATTGTTCGAAGGGAACAGATTATAGATACTTAACAGTGTTACAAAAAAGATACCCTAGTACTAAATGAGTCAATCAAAATATTCTTTTTTCTTCTTTTAAAGACGTATAGAATTTTATTCCCTTTAAATTAATGTTTGCTTCATACGATCCCCTCCTGTAGATAAACTTCTCAAACATTCTCTTACTTTGCTATCACTGAATTTTTCTGATTTTTAGATTCAATGGGTGTAGACCGAAAATTCCCCGGTCTGTGCTGAAAGTGGGAGGATTAACCTAATCAATTCTCTTAAGTGTATCTAGTGGCGAGAGCTGCCTGTGTATCTATCAGAGACTCCCACTTCTTGTCGATTGGCCGCACACATTTATTAACCAAACGGATGAAGTACTAACGTTAAAGCATGGGGGCTGTTAATCTCTACTAAAATACAATACATCGTTTATAAAAAAAAAAAGATAATTTTTTTTTTTACAAATATATTAATAATCGCGGTCTTGCCGAAAACGGCTATTAGACTATTACAAAAAATAATTTCTCAAATATGGTACCGCTGATATATTAATGAATAAATTAACAATTAATAGAATCCACGTTACCAGCACGTTGATGTGTTCTCTAGGTCTTTCGGCTTACTTGGAATCCATCATCAGGAGTTAAATTAATGCATTTAACGTAAAAAGTTTAAAAAAATCATAGTTAGCATTGAAAAGTCATGACTGTCTGGTCCTACTAGTATACTCAAAAGTATGTATACTAGTAGGACCAGACAGTCATGAATTTTTAAATTTTAATCTTAACTGTTTTTAATGCATAACTTTAACTTTTAACTTTAAACGCATTAATTTTAATTCCTGATGATGGTTTCCAAGTAAGCCGAAAAATCTAGAGAACACATCAACGTGCTGGTAAGGTGGATTATATTAATTGTTAATTTATTTATAAAAAAAAAGGTCTAGTAACAGTTACCTGTTTAAATCGAAAAAGTAATAATTATATTATCTAGTACAATTAAAAAAATGGTATATTCTGACAAAATTAATAAGTAAGACATATTTTCAGAAGTTTTTTTTTAGTACATTTTGTAAGAGCATATGAAGTAAGATTTTTATTTTTACATAAATATCTTCAAGAAAACTTAATTAAAATTTATGGTTAATTTTAATTAATCATAATTTAACTAAAATTAATTATCGGTTAAATAGCCATAATAACGGTTAAAAATACGTTTTCTTATACATATAGGAAAGGCAATATTGCCGTTAATATTATTCTTTTTCCTGTTTAGCCTCCGAGAATTACCGCTCAGGTATTACTTCAGGGGATGAATGAGGATGATATGTATGAGTGTAAATGAAGTGTAGTCTTGTACAGTCTCAGTTTCACCATTCCTGAGATGTGTGGTTAATTGAAACCCAATCACCAAAGAACACCGGTATACACGATCTAGTATTCAAATCCGTATAAAAGTAACTTGCCTTTACTAGGATTTGAACTCTCGACTTCGAAATCAGCCGATTTAGGAAGACGCGTTCACAACCAGACCAACCCGGTGGGTTTGTCGTTAATAGTTAGAAGTTTACTTAGCCAACCGGGGCTGGTCTAGCGGTTAACTCGTCGTCGCAAATCAGTTGTTTAACAGCTGATTTTCGAAGTGGAAGGTTCTGAGATTCGAATGTTAGTTAAAGCTAGTTTATACGATTTGTCCAGTAGACAGAGGATACCGGTGTAATTTGGTGGTTGGGGCTCAATTAATCACACGTCGCAGGAATGTTCGGCCTGAGTCTGTACAAGATTACATCTCATTTATATGTCATATATATTATCCTCATCTCATTGGAACGTTGGGGGGAAGTTACTTATTGTTCACTAGTTAAACAGATTACTATTATCTGAAAGGTAATTACCGAAGGCTAAACAGGAAAAAGAAAGAAGTTAAACAGATTGCAACGTACCATTAGAAAATAATAAATACAGTTGTATAGTTTTCGTTTTTTTTTATTAACATACTCTCTTGAATGAAGTAGTTAAATTAGTTGAAGATAATGAGAAAAAGATTTAAAATGTAGTCTACAAAGGTCACTCTTTGCTTGTTTCTTTTAGTTTTCTTTCTTTAAATCAAATTTTAAAAATTAAATTGCATAATATAAAAAAATATGATATGAGAATAGAATATCAGTGATATTTAACAATGTAATGAAGCGAATTATAAAAACCTCAAACATTCGACCGCTATGGCATTCGTAAAATACATTAAAAATAAATTGTTTGCCGTTTATTTAATAAATTCGTCTGAACATATACGTATCAGTGTTTTAATAACATATGTAGTTCGATTTGACAGAATTCACCTCAATTAATAAAAAAAGAAAAATAATATATCTAACCAAAATAAATTACAAAACTATGATACTATTTCATATAGCTAATAGTAATAAATAAATCAATAATTTTAATTGAAATTTTACTGTAATAATTTTAATGCACAATTTGTCCAAGTAAGTACTATCATTTTTAAAGGTGAATAAATGCCACCTTTTGGTTTTGTTTAAAATTACTAACCCAACATAATTATATAATTAAAGCAATAATTTGTATTATCGTTAGGTTATTATATCAATATGTACTATTTATGTTCCAAATAGTCATAATTACGTGAAAATTGTCGACTAATAAAAATGATTTAATACGAATATTTTACGACAATTAGGTTCATTATCATAATCAGATATTAAAAAATATCTTAGGAAGTAAAATAATTTGAATAAAACGAAATAATGTATTATTCTAACAATAAAAACAATTTTTTTTATAGTAGTATGATTTATCTGCTGAAAAAGAACGGATACATCTATATGGTAAGTTCAGTTATCTGTTACAACATTTTTTTATTGTAAGAAATATTTACATCATCCAAGCTAAGAAGGAGGACGTTAAGACGCCAGACTAGTTCTGTATTACGCAAATACAAATAAACCGTCAAAATAATGGACGAGACGTGATGCGATCAATATATATTGTTAGAAAGGTATTTTTATCTAACACAAATCGAATGATATATACATTTTTTTAAATAAATTTCGAAAATAAAAATATATTGTAAATTTTCACTTTAATATAATTAACGGTAAAATTACATCTCTCATTATTAAACCTACGAGATAGACATGCATATTTCCAATTCCTAGTTATACATAAATCTATTTAGAATTTAATCTTTATTCTCGACCTGTTTCTATGCTTGATTAGGTTTTTGTTTTTTTTGTGATTGATAAGACTATTCTTTTTACTTTACCGTCTAGCGCTATAACTATAACTGTAAAAGAGAAAGTATTATAATCGGTCCAGTTTGGGTGTCCAGTTTTCACCCGATCTTGACGTTTTGACACCTAAGGAACCTAAAACACCGGATGTAAATTTTCCGGATGTTTGTATGTACGTGTGTGTTCGGTGTCAAACACCTTATATCTCCAGAACTGCTGGACCGATTTCGAACAAACTTTGTCAGATTACTTCTGTATAAGATACATTGATGCCATTAAATTTTCAACCAAGAAGATCGACAGGGTGAGACTGTAAAGCAAGGTCACCCTCAGTATCTCGAGATTTCACCTAATTAAGGTCTTATTTTTCTTAGGCACATTTGTTAATTAAAAAATAATAACATTTGCAAAAAACGTTTTGAAAATCGCACCACCACCCCAAAAAATGCTCTAAACTAGTGCCTTCTTTCTTTTTCCTGTTTAGCCTCCGGTAACTACCTTTTAGATAATACTTCAGAGGATGAATGAGGATGATATGTATGAGTGTGAATGAAGTGTAGTCTTGTACATTCTCAGTTCGACCATACCTGAGATGTGTGGTTAATTGAAACCCAACCACTAAAGAACACCGGTATCCACGATCTAGTATTCAAAACTAGTGCCTAAGTGAGTATATTACGTCAATAGTACCTCCTGCCACCACAAGGAACGCTTGTGTAGCACTGAAGTACAATTGCTGTAGTCATCTACTACGTTTAAATAAAATTAACATTTTAAATTAAGATGTGTGTGTGAGCCGTTCATCAGAAAAAGCCGCGTGACGGGAAAGTCCTACAACTACGTTGTCAGCCTGCCTCCGTGGTACGAGTGGTAGCATCTCGGTCTTTCATCCGGAGGTCCCGGGTTGGAATCCCGGTCAGGCATAAACAAATTTTCACACACGTTACAAATCATTCATCTCCTCCTCTGAAGAAATACCTAACTGTGGACCCGGAGGTAAAAAAAAAGACTACGTTGTCATTTTTTTTTTTGTTTTCTTTGCTTTTTATGTTTTGAACTTCATCAGTGTTTCTTGGACTCATATTTATTTATAATTATTAATGTTTATTATATATTTATATATATCGCATAAGATACGTATACATATGTTTACAAATACATTTTTTTAGGGATTTTAATGGAACCCCTATCAGCATGTCATTTTTTTTTGTATTCAAAATATTTATTGCCACCGATTGTAAATTAAATATTGCGCAAAAAACATTCTTGACCAGAATAATCCAATTAACAATATCATACAAATACCCAACTAAAAACTGAATAAGAGAAATACCAGAAATATGTTAAAATGTCAAAATTTTCATCAAAATTAAAAAAGTTTGATTTTTTGGAATTTCAATAATGCAATTAAATTTTGCTCAGTCAATAAAATAATTAACAAGGAAGTTTTTATCCATTAATATTGAGACAAACCGATATAACCTTTTTTGGACAATCCATTAACCAACCGATAATCATTTATGTATATTTAAGTAAAATAAATGTAATGGTTATAGGTGATTTGACATCAGAATAAAAAACACAGTAATTTTTTCAAAGACTAACTAGCATATCATTCAGGCTTATTTTGGAAAGTGACAAATGGAATAATTTCTTTACCTTATTCACTGAACCAGTACTATTATATATACCATAAAATGCTCGTTGAAATGCAGATAATATTCAGCTTATATGTGACACTTCCATTCTGCACTTCCCAGGAGTTGATTGTATAATGAACATCATTATTCTCAAAATAATTTATATAAGGAACAGCCACAAAAAAAAACTGATACAAATAGACGTTTTCTTTCTTTTTCCTGTTTAGCCTCCGGGAATTACCGTTCAGGTATTACTTCAGAGGATGGTATGTACGAGTAAATGAAGCCTAGTCTTGTACAGTCTCAGTTCCATCATTCCTGAGATGCGTGATTAATTGAAACCCAACCACCAAAGAACACCGGCATCCACATCTAGTATTCACGTCCGTATAAAATTAACTGCCTTTACTAGGCCTTGAACGCTGGAATTCTTGACTTCCAAATCAGCTGATCTGGGAAAAATCGGTCACCACTAGACCAACCCGGTGGGTTGATAATAATAGAATACAAACTATCTGTTTTACACCATTAAAGCAACAACGTTCATATAACAATTAAACACAACCCTGTGTTATGTCACATAAAGTTTAATCGTAAGTTGAATAAATAATTACTTCTATTAACTACAGTCTAAAAAGAACATTGTCTGCTTCTTTTTTTTTTTAC
Organism: Lycorma delicatula; assembly: GCF_047948215.1. NCBI lineage: Eukaryota > Metazoa > Arthropoda > Insecta > Hemiptera > Fulgoridae > Lycorma > Lycorma delicatula. Next base: position 15,751,419 of record NC_134464.1, read on the forward strand.
TTTAAAGTAATTAAATAAAAGTATATTTAGCATAATAAATTTTTATGCAAAACACACCTACGTAGACGGTCTTCAGTCCGATACCAGGCACAGAAACTTTCATTTTATTTATAAAATTTAACGTACTTTTTAAATTTTGTTTAGTCGAAATTAAAACAATTTAATAGTAAATTATTTATATTTTATGAAATAAATAAATAAATAAATATGAGATAAAAGGCTTAGGTATTTAGGTCAGTTACAATAATACACACCAAAAATGTTAATCTTAAATAATAATCTTACATATTTTATAATTTATTTTAATAGTATTACAGTAAATTATTGTGATGTTTAATTACAACTTAAAACAGTTTTTTTTGTTTTTTTTTTTTTTTTATTAATGGAAGATTCCGCGTAAAATATAATATTTTTTCCGTTAAATACCTTTCATCCGATTTGACACACTTTTGTGTCTTTTAAATTACGACCAACTGAAAGTCATTTTATGTCTAATGTAACTTATAAATAAAAATTGATTAGACAATTATTATTTTAAGTACTTTATTAGTACGCGTAGCTTTCTTATTTTTACCCATACAATTTGTACATAATCTTATAGGTTTATTGTGTATATATTATATATTTCTTTACAAAGTATTCAATGAAAACTAAATAATCGATTTCACCATTTAATCAGTGTGTGATAGATTTATTATTAAATGCGATTTATAAGAAAATTTTCAACATGACACTGAATTAGTGACTTAAGAAAGAAATGACAGGTAAAGTTAAAAAAAAAGTTAGTTCAATGAAGGCTTTGGCTATATTTTATTCAAAGGTAAAATAACATTAATAATAAATAAACAGGGTAATTTATAGTAGTAATTTATTTTTACTAATATTACCAAAGAATTTAAATAAAGAGTAATTTTCACTACTGTCTAAATGCATGAGATAATCAAACCAATCATCCACATGATCCCTCTACGCTTTGGCTATAAATTTAATTGCTAAATTATGTATTATAATAATAATCTATTATATTGTATATATTACGTATTATCATTTAATTTTCTTTAGACGATCGTTTAGTATTCTTTTAATATTGTATAATTAATAGTATAGTTAACAATATTAGTTAATTAATAATATTAACTCTTGGCCTGGTATACAAAGAAATAAAAAATAAAATAAATATGAAGGTTTTATATAATTTATAATTTTATTTAATTCTTTGTTTTTATTTTTTAATTAAAATAAGATAAAACGTTATAACCCACAAAATTAAATGTCTGGAAAAATAAGCAAAACCATCTACATAAGCATGAGACAAATAGAATTTTTTTAATAAAATACATGTCTACGGAGATGAAAAAAATAACATATCTAGGAAAGGATAAGAAATCAATATATTATTGTAAGAAAAAAAGAGGCCGGAAGGGAGCAAGTAGGTGATTTGACGTAACGCTTCTATTGTACACGCTTCGGTAAATAGTGGATGCGAAAAGCAAAGAGGCACAATATTATATATATATATATATATATATATATATATATATATATATTGCCCTTCGATACAGATATGTATAGAAACTAATTCTACGTTCAATAACTCTGAAAACAAGATTTCGTTTAAAAACCATTTACATAAATTTTATTTAAAATTTAAATCTGAATAGCCATTTCATTGGTTAACAAATCATCGTAAAAATATTTATAACAAAAACATTTATATAAAAAACACGTTAATAAATGAAAAAGAGAATTTATGAATAGTTTTCACAATTATAAATGAATAATATAACATCGATCGCTATGACGAAGTGGTATCGTCTCGACCTTTCATCCGGAGGTCCCGCGTTCGAATCCCCGACAGGCATTGCATTTTTCATATGCTACAAAGTTTTCATTTCTTACTTCTACGCAAAATATTCAAGCTAATATGGTGAATTAGTCATCCAAAAATAAAATAAAATAAGTAATTATTAATATTATGAATTCCTATAAAACCAGTACATTTAGCGAGGTTTTTAAAATAACATTAAAAAAATTTAAAAAAAAGTTTCGTTTTAAACAATTTCAGTAGAAAATATAATTTTTTTTTTATTTTTAACTGACTTAACTATCAATCCACATTACCCATTAAGATTTAATGCAAGTCTCTTACATAGTTTGGATAGATAAAAAGTATCTTAAAAAACAATAATATTAAAACGTTTTGTAAATGATGTGTAAGGGAAATAATTTATTACAATAACCTTTATTTAGTAAAGCTGTTTATTTATACGTAATAACTACTTCCTCAATAATAATAGTAAAAAATTGAACTTATTTCATTTTACATCTGATCATTTTTTTTTTTTTTTTAATTATATACCATTTGATTTCATTACTGAAAATGGCCTAGAAAAAAATTTAAAAAACTGTAAAATACCAATTCTTTGAATACTTTATCAGCAAACACAAATTTATACCCGCGTGAAAAATATATAATTGAAAAAAAATTATTCTATTAACTATCTAATATTCATTATTTTCTTAATCTAATCTTAGCAATTTTCTACCATCGGTAATCCAGTTATTAGCCGTTTGTACATATAGTACCTATTTTTCACCCGCTTTAAAGAGTACACCAAATTTATGTAATAGTAGAACACAATACAAATCTTGTACTGTGATCTTGTTTTAATAAAATTATATAAAATACGAGCAAGACTGCCAGTATTTAAATGAATCTCCTTCATCGTTTTTCTGCCGCGTTGTTAAATTAAATTAAGAAACTATGTAAATAATTTAATAAAAACATATGATCAACGATTGAACATAGAACAAAATTCTATTTAGTACCGAAACAAATGGTTTTTTGGTTATTTTTAATAATAACCCTGAAAAATATTTTTTTTAAATACTTAACACCCAGTTCTTAAATATACTAAAACATTTAATGACTTTTTATAATCACCTAATAAAGCTACGGAAAGTTTACATGTTATTACCGGTAAAAGAAACCAAAATTGGAATGTATATTATACATAATTTTATATCACTCCTACTCCTTGTATTTGAAGAACATCTACATTTTCTTCAAATATATTAAATCTCAAAGCATTAATTTTTTTCACGAAACAAGCTCATAGACGAATTCGATCGATCTACAATTAAGTAAAAAATAAGACTTAAATACCACGTAAACCATCTAGCTGTTAACCTGTTAGACAATGGTAAAGATGCAAGGCGGTTAAAGCGAGTTCAAGTATCGATCATGGAACCTAATAGTGATTAGGTTCACTATTAGGACGAGACCTCTCTTCTCAAGTTTTGTGCGTTATTGAAGTATTTACATTAATGTTTACGATCGTTTATGTTTCTAACGTACTTTTTTCCTATGTTACTATTTTTTCTTTTTACGTTGCGGTTTATTCATAGTACTGGACGTTATTATGATTTCTAGTTCAATACTGGCTAGACTTTATCAATGCTTATGCTCCCTTTAATTTACTATTGATGTTTAGAAATTTATTTAATTACAATGTTTCAAGGGAAACTCCTTTATAACTTGATTATCATAAAATATACTTATGGTTTGTAATCTACGAAACCGATTGTAAATATAATTTGAGATAAAGTAATAATAATAATAATAATAAGCTCATAGCTTGCTCAGGGGAGTATGAACTGATTCTTTATTACTATGAATAACTACAAAGGCTGACCGTGATTTTAACTTTTACCTGCGGGATGTAAGGCTGATTTTACTATATCACCATAAAAGTGAAAAAAATTTGGTAACAATTTAATGTAGCATAAAATTCAATTTTTTTTTTCAAATATCTTATAAGATTTAAGTTTAATTTTCAAATAACTTAAAAGATACATTTACTCTTTGATGTGATCCAAAATCAAATAAATTGTATCTTCGCTTTGTTAAAAATGTCAGATTTTCAACGTTAATATTAAATAAATAATTGTTTTCTTTAATTTTACCCAGTGAGTAGAAGTAGTGTTTGAAATCTACTGCACCTCAAATAGAAGGAGTATTTCAATCTATTATATTTTCGAATAGAAAAAATATTTTTCGATTATATATTTTTAATTTTCTTAGTATGGATGGCACCATTGGCAATTAATCAATACTATTAACTCTTTACCTGGTATACGAAGTAAAAGATAATAAACACATGAAGGTTTTACGCGATTATAATTCTTCTTATTAAAATAAGGCAACGTTATAATCCTTAAAATTAATTATTTAGAAAAATAAGCAAATCCTTTAACGTAAGTATGAGACAAACAGAATGCTTCCAATAAAATGCACGCCCACACACATGAAAAAATAATTTGTTTGGGAAAGGATAGGTAATTGAATAAGCGCAAGAAAGAGTACGATGACAAAATTAAAATACTCCGCCTCTTTGCTTTGCGCATCAACTATTAACAGAGGCGAGTATAATAAAGGCGTTATATAACCTATTTGCTCCCTTCAGGACTCTTTCTTTCTTGCAATAATTGATAGGTTACCTGACCTTTCCCAAATATATTATTTTATCAACTCTGTAGCACGCTTCTTACTGGAAGCAAACATATTTTATATTTGCAAAATATTTGAAATACCAGGCACCACTTGAGTTGCTTTCTCAAACAGTGATGATGTTTATAATGCACTGCTAATAACGTATATACAGAGTGGCATGATTTCACTACCAATAATAAATGTAACGTACGTATCGACGACCTCGGAATCATGTCGGCAGGAATACAGATTACTCAATTACGAAGACAAAAAAATTGTCCTCAAATTTTCTAATAAGTCAATCATCTTTGTTGTTCTAAAGAATAACTATGCTATTTGCGGGAATACCTTGAATCGTACATATCATGTAGCGTAAAATCTATGATTATTTTATGTAAAAAAAATTGATGTAAAATTTTTAATTTAAAATTTTATTTCACTGATAACTTCTGGTTTTTTTCTTTTTTTATTATTATTATTGAATTATTATTTATTGTATTTTCTTTTTTACAATCAGAGGTTCATAATTATTAATAAATCAATATATTTTAATTTAAAAAAAGAAAGAAGATTAAGTTTGATTTGAACCGATGTTCCTTCCTCTTTTACGGTTCAAACATTTCATTAATTAAAATTTTATTTTGCTATAAGTCTGGAACCAATGAAAATAAGTACCAGTTACGATACATCGTTGAAAGTTCTCAATGAGGGTTTATTACTGAAGAAAAAGTTCAAAATCCAAATTTTGTGGATTTTAGGCCTTTTGGACATATTTGGTCCAGCCGATTGCAATCAAAATGGAAGGTGCACAACTAGATGGTAAAACAATCCTAAATCCGAAATTTGAACATTCTACGGCTAATCATTTTTGAGTTATTCGAAGTATGTTATACAGATATCACGCCGAATTTAGTCAAAATGGATTCAGGGATGGTCAAAATGGGTATTTCCGTTGAAATCTGAAAACCGAAAATTTTCGCGCTTACAATACTTCCTTGTACGTACAAAGAAGTAAAAATTAAAAAATAATTTCTTTTTAACATGATCTTTTATGGAATTTTACTAAGGTGTTAAAGGCAAATGGAAAAACAAATCATCAATAAATTAAATTACTAAAACAGTTGGTTATTGAAATAAGTCATAAATCGAGTATTTTGAAGACCAAAATATAATGCAAAATTTATGCGCTAGCATTTCACCGAAAACTATTCTAGACTCGATATAAACTTAAAAAATTACAACCTAACGTCAGATATCAGTAAATTTTTAACTGTAATCATACAAAAAATACCCTTCCTTAGAAAAAGAGAAATGAATGCGTTACAGAACCTAAACAAATTTCATTTGTGCCATTCATCTGGTAGGTCCTGGATTGAAAACCCGGACAGACTTAGCATTTTTCACATGCTATAAAAATTAATTTCTCATCGGCGACTCGGGCGGTTAGCCTGTAGTTGCTTAAGAATGGAGTTAAAAGTTTATACGTACGTAATGTATGTATATATAATATTCTGTACAACGGTAGAGAAATTACATACGTAATCAATTTGAAAATAAATTAACACAGGTAACAACAACCAATAGTATATGATAAAAATCTATACCGTGTGTTCAAAAGTCCCTTTAATCTTCCTTTAACTTTTAAAGGATTGAAGGTGAAAAATTTAATTTTCAGACTTACAACGTGTATTTTTATTTTATCAAATATTCCAACCTTTCCGGTTATTTGGGATTACAGAGGAGTATTTGTTCCAAAATTTCAATGGTGACATATTTTTTAAAACATATTTAATTAGAAAAAAACAGTTATATCAATGTACGTCCGGAAACCTTATTTCACCAGCAATCCGTTATTCTGTACTTTTAATATAAAAATTTATTCCTCAGTATTGGTTAATCGCATCGAGCTGAAATTTCATATACTGCTAGGATACCTAGAGGCTTACTTCTATATAAATTACGAACCTGATCTGTCAATACATTTAAAAATGGCGGCCATGTAAACGTTTTAATTAATGTATTTGCAACCGCTGTTCTATTTGTATATTATATTAATAAAAAATGTTAAGCATTTTATGACAAAGAAAACGACATCTTATTCATTCAAATCCGTCCATAAATAACAAAATTATGGTAAAAATTCTTCAAGTGAGACATTAGATAATAATCTAGTTTTTATTTCCTTCCGTATAAATTAAATATTCAACATGTTTTCAACTTTCTTTCTTTTTCCCTGTTTAACCTCTGGTTAACCTTTCAGATAATACTTCATAAAGATGATATACTTCATACTTATAAGGATGATAATGTATGAGTGTAAATGAAGTATAGTCTTGTACAGTCTCACTTCGACCGTTCCTGAGATGTGTGGTTAATTGAAACCCGACCACTAAAGAACGCCGGTATCAACGATCTAGTATTCAAATCCGTGTAAAAATAACTGACTTTACTAGGGCTTGAACGCTGGAACTCTCGACTTCCAAATCAGCTGATTTGGGAAGTCGCGTTCACCACACGTCATGTCAACCCGCTGGGCGACATGATTACAACTGGAATCATCAAAATGGCGGTTACCCGGTAAACTAAGCGTTTCCGCCCATATGTTGATATAAAAAAGTTTTTTTCTTTATTTCGATGTGGGAGATTATGTCCTGAATTCTTGAAAGGTTTTTTATAAACCCACTGTGTAAATAAGTTTATATGTTACATCAAAAAAATAATAATAATAATTACCTATAGTTAGCCAGAGATAATTTTTTTTTTAATTTCGTATCTGTATTAAATAACGAATAGAAATATAAGTTATGTACAAATTTTTTTATCGAATTTAAATGCAACATAATTATTTTTACTGAATCATACTTAAATTAATTAAAATAAGGTTTTAAATAAGTAAAATCTACCGTTTATTATAGTCGTAAATGACGGGTAAAGAAGTAATTACAGAATAACCACCCGCTAAAATAAATAGCACTAGTTTAACGTTAAATATGTATTATTTATAACTCGGTACTAAGTTTTATAGGAAAGAAATATACAGTAGCTGTAGTTGTTGCCCTGTTAATTTCAAGCAGTATTTTTACACTTTCCGTATTACATTATTTTTCTTTTACATAGCAATAATAAAATCTTTTTTTTGCTTTACACCGTTTGTCCATATCTTTATTACGGATATTATGCATTCAAAGCACCTGGGATACAAAAGCCATCGGCCAATTTTTTTCTTTGCAAATAATGATATTCGATTAATTAACAAACGAAAGTAATAGAAGGGTTTATTATCACTAGCATTTTAGTAGGTTAGTGTTTTGTCGAGTCAATACTATTTTCGTTTCAATGAAGGAGATAAAAGGGAACCACGTAATTCTTTATTTTCATTAAGCTTGGCATATTTTGTTGTTATTCTTAGGAAAAAGCTATACCATTTTTTAATTATCTTCGGGTCAGTTATATCCAATTAGTTATGGTTAATCACAGATATATATTTTTTTTAAATATTTCTTATAGATTATGCAAGAAATATGTGAATCAATTTGGCTTACTGTTTTGGTTGTGAAAAGAAGTACAGAAAAAATTTAATAAGCCCGCAATGAAATAATTGTGATTATAATTCATTAATATTGAATAAGAGGGAAACAATAAAAACTTAGCATTGTTTCAAATAAACAAAGTTCTTTTTAGTAGGTAATTTATTGATAATACGAGTATTACAATTTATCTTAATTAGTGCAAGACTATTTATTTTAAATCTTTTTATACACTTAGATAAAATATTAATAATGACGCAATCGGACATTTATTTTTACGGTAGAAACAACGAAACCGGTATTTTAAAAATAATTCAGTGTTTGTAAAATTATGTTTTTTACTTTACATTCTTAGCCAAAATTTATAGAAAGATTCAATTAAAATTTCAACAATTAGTACTTATTTTTAATGATCCGTCTCTTTATAGTTGTACATTTTATAAATTATTAGTGAGGAATACTTTGGCAAAATTTAGAAAATGCTCAGTTATTGAAACTGAACATATTCACATCATATAAATAGATATAATTATATACCTATTACTATTGGATTATTAAAAAAAAAAAAACCGATTTAATTATTCTTAAAGTTTCGCATGATATATAATAACAAATGAAATGGGAGTTTTTTTTTATTGTGAAGGAATTAAAAAATTTACTAAATTTACGTATTTAAAATGTAGTTTCTACATTCAATTTACGGTAAGTAATTTTTATTCCATTATACATTTGTAGAATATAAAAAAAATTAACAGAAATAAATAATTTTAATTATTCTCTACATTTTCTTGCAATATTCAATTAATTCGATTTCAATAAACCGAAAAAAAAGATACATTTTTGGACGATTAAATAATAGTTATATTGAAATAACGTGATACATTTTTATTTGAACCGACTAGGGATTTGAGAATGAGAAGGTATACGTATAGGACATAGTTACGACAACAATCAATAAAGTCTATTTGTTTATTCTAGGTGTTTATTTATGTTACAACAATTTAACCGACCAAACGTCGGTGAATGGCGTCGGTACCAAGCAAAGTAGAATGGCGCCCGTATGTTGTTTGGAACACGCTTACAATACAATCCATAAAGCAGTATTTATTTATAAGTTACTATAAAACTACTACCCAACTGACTGTTACGAGGACAACACTAGTAAAATTTTATTTCCCTTCCTTTCGATAAAAACAATATAAAGAAACTAAATGCTATTATTTACGTAGTGTGTATAATAAAAATGTAGGACGTAAATTTGAACCGTGATATCTTTATTTTCAAATTTAGATTATTAGTAAATTTACTAGTAATTTAAATGGATTTTTTTACTTTCTCGACTAGAATATAACAGAAGGAATGTACTGTAATAGTAATAAGATGTAACATTTCGACGATGAATCATTTTGATACGAAAAAACCAAACAATGTGTGTAGGATGATGAAACACTTTTCCAGTGTTCCTCTACAACAAAAAAAGTATGAATCATCCTCAACATAATGCAGCAACCTATTATTTATTTATATACAGTTAAAACTTTTCTTGAAATCCACGCAGCGCGATGTTTGCATCAGACTACTTAAAAATAAATAAAAATATTTTAAGTTTAGAAAAAGATATTTACTTGTAGGGTGGAATGATTTTTGCATCATATTTTTATTGCCAAGTGATATATTACGTAAATTTTAAAGTAGTTTTAGGGGTAATTAAAAAAAATTTTAAATATACCAAAAAATGTTTTCAATCACAAAATGTACAAGAAAATGAATTTAAAAGTCGATCATTTTGTAATGAGGAAAAATATATATATGGTTTAATAAATAGATGTATTTAAAATTAGAGCAGATTAATTTATAATATTTAATATATGTCATTATAATATAATTAATTGTATAACGGTATTATTGGATACTAAGTTAAGTTCCCATAGGTGACGTAACAATTATTTGATTTAATTTAATTTGACAACGTTGATATTAATACAATTGTATAAATTAAATTTACATTTACCAACGATTTAAAAAGTGTAAATCCTAGTACTTTCAAAGCTGTTACTCATCTTCAGGGATTTTCTACAAGATTTTAATTTAAACTCAAATCGATAATCGTTTTAAAATGAAACTGTTATGTTCATAATAAACGGTCGTCAAGAATAAAATTAATTCGCACGTCAATAACAATATTATTTACGTACTTATGGACGTACGAATTAATTTTATTCTTGACGACCGTCTATTATCAACATAACAGTTTAATTTAAAAACGATTATTGATTTGAATTTAAATTAACATTTTTTAGAAAATCCCTGAAGGTGGAGTAACAGCTCCGAAAGTACTGGGATTTACACTTTTTAAATTGTTGGTAAGTAGAAATTTAATTTATACATTATCTGATGGCCGATCAAATCAGTACTAACATATTATGTTAATCATAATTTATAATCTTAAATGACGTTCGTTCATTTTCACTATCTATTACAATTAAAAAGTTAAACGTTATTCTAATTTTAAATTAAAACACTGTTTTTAAATGTACTTGCAAATAAGTTTGTTATGGTTTTAATACATCTCTTTTGGGGTCCTACATACACTAAATGATAATAACTTATTTATATCGTGTTTTGGCAGTTTTATGGCCTATCAATTATTAAAAGCCATTTTGACGTCTTATACTTGACTTAAAAAAATTATATTTATATATTTATGCATTTTATTAAACCTTACATTAGAGCGTTTGAACCAAATTAACAGCTAGCACAGTTATTGCGTAATGATTATTACAATATTGTAATTTTGAAACGAACTCGACGCCCGAATTTGGCCATTCCTATCGTTTATAATCCGCTAACACTGCTTAACCTGAATCCGAAATTAAAATCAAAATCCAAGACAAAAGGTGTTCATACACCTAAAATCAATAACGAACTGTTCGTTCGGTGAAAATCTTTAATCGGGGTAAGAAGTTACGGAGAAATATCTCCGTAAGGAGACGTGAAATATCTCGATTAAAATGTCCGAAAGATAAATCTGTTTCTTAATTTTTATTACCTTTTTTAATATTAGTAATATAATATTTAATAATATTAATATATTATAATATATATATTAATATATATTATAATATAATAATATATTAATATAAGTAATATTAAAGGAATAGGGGGGGGTTCAAAATTTAGTGACAATTCATATAAACAAATGCAAAACATTTTTTTTTTGGTCTTGTCTGCCAACACAATGTTGTCTGCCTACACAATTTTTTCCTTCTACCTGACCCTCTAATATAAAAGCGAATATTCCAGGATGCCTTAATATACGGCCATAAGTCTGTCTCTTCTTTTAACTATATTTTTCCAAATGCTTCTTTCTTCATCGATTTGCCGCATCACCTCTTCCATTTGTCACTTTATCCAACCACCTGATTTTTAACATTCTCCTGTAGCACCGCATTTCAAAAGCTTCTAATCTTTTCTTCTCAGATATTTCGATCGTCCAAGTTTCACTTCCATATAAAGCGACACTCCAAACATACTTTCAAAAATCTTTTCCTGATATTTAAATTAATTTTTGATGTAAACAAATTATATTTCTGACTGAAAGCTCGTATCGCCTGTGCTATTCGCAATTTTATGTCACTCCTGCTTCGTTCATCTTTAGTAATTCTACTTCCCAAATAACAAAATTCTTTTATCTCCATAATCTTTTCTCTTCCTATTTTTACATTCAGTGGTTCAGCTTCGTTATTTCTACTATATTTCATTACTTTCGTTTTGTTCTTGTTTATATTCATGCGGTAGTTTTTGAGTAGGACTTTTTCCATGCCATTCATTGTTTCTTCTAAATCTTTTTTACTCTGAGCAGAATTACTATGTCATCAGCAAATCGTAGCATCTTTATCTTTTCACCTTGTACTGCTACTCTAGATCTGAATTATTCTTTAACATCGTTAACTGCTAGTTCTATGTAAAGATTAAAAAGTAACAGGGATAGGGAACATCCTTGTCTGACTCCCTTTCTTATTACGGTTTCTTTCTTATTTTCTTCAATTATTACTGTTGCTGTTTGGTTCTTGTAAATGTTAGCAATTGTTCTTCTATCTCTGTGTTTGAATCCTAATTTTTTTAATATCCTGAACATTTTATTCCAGTCTACGTTATCGAATGCCGTTTCTAGGTCTATAAATGCCAAGTATGTTGGTTTGTTTTTCTTTAATCTTCCTTCTAATATTAATCTGAGGCCTAAAATTGCTTCCCTTGTCCCTATACCTTTCCTGAAACCAAATTGGTCTTCTAACACTTCTTCCACTCTCATCTCAATTCTTCAAAACATTTAACCACTTGAAATTTGAAAGATTGTCGCGTTGAAATCATTTAGTGCATTTTATAGGTGACAAAAAATTTAAGCAAATATATTTTCTTAGAAATTAAATTTTTCGTTCAACAAAACCTTCATTTTAATAAAAAAAAAAAAAACCACTTTTTATAAAAACAAATTTGTGTTTAAGATCACATTTATATTTTTTATTAGTAAAAGAATATATACATATTTTTTTACAGAGTTTTTATTCAATTCGTTAAATACATTTTTTGTAATAATACATTTTTTTTAAATTTCGTTTTAAAAAAACATACATTTTATTAAAAAAAAAATGTTTTTCTTCCAAAAAAATATATATACATTACAGAATAAATCACTTATTTAAAAGAGTTGTTTTGTTACGAAAGAGGAGAGCATCAACAGTTATCGTCATTAGCCCGATGGAAATAGGTATCTTATTAAAAGATGCCATCTGTGACCGGGATTCGAACACGGGACCCCCGCATTAAATGCCGTGACGCTACCTACTCAGTTGCGGAGGTCGATCAAAAGAATTTAATTTGTTAGATATTTACGATGAAATTAATATTTTTTAATAGAAAAAAATTATAGTTAATCTTTACCTTCAAATCGTTCAATACATTTTTTGAAATAATAATTTTTTTTTAAATTCCTTTTCATGTATAACAAATTTTTTCTTCAAAAAACCTGCATTTCCAAGAAAACAACTTTTTAAAAGAATTTTTGTTTATTATATCAAAGATAATTATTACAATAGATATATATTGAAAATATATTTTTTTTTTCTTTTTCTTTGAGTAACAGTTGTGATTTGTTTTATTCGATTTCCTTGACGCCGTTTTAACGAATTGTGTTTACCTCTCGTTAGTCTTTAATCTCACTATTTACACCGTAAAAAAGTGATTACATTAGCATAAAATTAGTATAAGCTTAGTCATTCTATCTGTAAAGGTACTAAATGAAACCATTAAAATATCACAAACAATATTTGATGATTATAACACTAAAAAACATTCTTCAGTTAATATTTATGTTTATTCCAGCAAACATTGTAAATTATTTTCTTCCTGATATATTTCATTTAGGAGGGAGTAATAAACTTATTCTTCAAACAATAGGTAAAAATAGCTAAAGTTTAAAACAATTCATAGAATTTTGATGGGGGTTTAAAACATTGTAACCCTCCAATAAAAATAGAAAACCGCTTTCACCAGAGAAGGTGCTTTTAAGGCAGAAATATATGTAAAAAAATACGTCGATAGGTTGACGCGACTAAATGTTAGGAAAATGATAAAATTGTATTTTATGAATTTTATTTCCGATGTTAAAAGAAAAAAAAACTTGCGCGAGACATTCTAGTTAAGTTCAATTTCGTTTAAGATATAGATTCCCGTGATATCTCCCCAAAAGGTTTTTTGAGATTATTAAAAAAAAAAATTAACCCAATATTTCCCTTAACAGTTGTGTATGAAGAGGAAATATTGTGAGGGGAAATATTACGTGTTTTACTGCACCTAATTTCATAATTTTATAACTATTATTTTGGTATCTTTTTAAATTAGGATGTTAAAACCTCAAGAAATATAAACATCAGGGAATAAAAGCTAATTTTTAAGTTATATAGCGATTAAAAACGGTCAGATTACATCCTTTCTCATCCGTCCTTCGATTGCATTTTTACCAACTTTTATTATAATTACCAGATATTTCAATAAATTATATAAACATCTCTTTTTTACTTCCTTGTACGAATCACATTTTCGCAATCACAATACTTCCTTTACTTCGTACAAGGAAGTATTGTGATTGCGAAAAATTTCGGTTTTCAGATTTCAACGGAAATATCCATTTTGATCATCCCTGAATCCATTTTTACTAGTTTCGGTGAGACCTCTGCACGTACGTACGTATGTATCTCACATAACTCAAAAAGAATAGCCGTAGGATGATGTTGAAATTTTAGATTTAGGACTTGATTTTTAGGACTTGACTTTTTGATTTAGGTCCAACGACTAGACCTAAGTCGATTAGACCTAAACGACTTTGATTTTGAACTTTTACAAAACTGCAGTAATAGCTCTCCAACATATTAAGTGGTGCTTATTTTTATTGGTTCCAGAGGTACAGCTAAATAAAACTCTAATGAAATATTTGGATCTTACAAGGGGGCACATTGATTCGGATCCGACTTCATTCCCTTTTTTTAACTTTTTTTTATTTAAATATATTAATTTATTAATAACAAGGAGACCCGTAAATGCTTGTCGGGTCGTACTAAATTAAGTTGTATATGTATGCGTGTGTAAGCTGCGTGACGGGAAAATACTACATCTGTGTTGTCAGCTTCTTTTTGAAATTATTAGAAATACGAGTAGTAATAACGTTCACAAAGTAAGGAAAGAAAATAAATCTCTGTATTCATGTATATTTCTCTCGGTATATTTTTTAAAAACTGTCAGTAATTCAACTGTTTTCTTGAGAAATTTCTTAAAATACAAAGTTAATAAGATATAACGTTAAGGATTTTTTTTATTGGAAGATTGATAAGGATGATAAAAACTGTTAAAAGATTAATGAAGAAATTTTAGCTCTTACAAAAGATATTAAATTATGCGTAATAAACCGTTTAAATTACTTTTTTAAACTTTTGAATATTTTTTTTCTTACAATGTAAATACCAAAGTACTGATACATGTAAAAACACATGTCAAAATTATTATAGGGACCGATTCACTCGTAAAATTTTTAAATTTATATTTTAGCCTTGCAATCCCAAAATTAATTTACTATTTTTAACATAATACTCCATCTTCAATAATTATTTTCTAATCTCTTTTGAATATTTAAAAAAAAATATTCAAAATTAAAAATTCACTATGTGAATATAAAATGTTATTCATAATACCTTCAAGGCTTAAACAATGAGTTCTCATTTAAACTCAAAATTAGCATGTTAAATATACACTCACCATAACTTTCATTAAACCATCGGGCTGAATGTTTAGTTATCATACCAAACTTTTTTTACGAAACATACATTTTTAATAATCATAAGAACAAATTTTGTATTTTTTACTGTCAGCCGTCATGGAATAAATTAATACTTGAGGGTCTGTAACTTTATCTTGAGCCATGCCTACAATGAAATTATATATATATTTATTCATTTATATGCTAATCAAAACTGGTCGATCAAAATTCGAATTTCAAAATAACATAATTTTTTTTATTATTTTTATATTACTATAATTATTTTATAAATAACTAATATGCCCGCGCAAGGCAACATTTAGTATTTATTTTATTTTTTTGGACAAAAAATGTATTTTAAATCTTCTCAGTTTGGGGTTTAAATTTATATGCGTAATAAATTAAATAAACGCTTTAATTTTGTGATAAAATAAATTGTGAAAAATATCTTATTAAATTATTCTAATTAAGAAGAACCTTCGTAATTTTTTCCGACCTCCGTCACTGAGTAGGTAGCGTTTCAACATTACTAACCGTAGTCTCGGGTTCGAATCGCGGTAAAACATGGCATCTTTCATACGCTACTAATTTCCACCGGGTTAATGACCATAGCTGTTGATGTTCGCTCTTTCATAAACAAATGAACCTTCTCCATTTTTTAAATCAGTAAAAATGATTTCCGGGAAAAAATTTTAAAAAGTTACTTTTTCTTTGTGTATTTTATATATATATATATATGTGTGTGTGTGTGTGTGTGTGTGTGTGTGTGTGTGTGTGTGTGTGTGTGTGTGTGTGTGTGTGTGTGTGTGTGTGTATAACATAGTAAATATATCGAATATATTTTTTTTTTAAATAACACTACAAATCTATTTAGAACGATGCTCAAACAACCATACTTGAAATCAATATAATAATTTATCTTTAATTTTGCCATGAAATGGAATAAATAAAACATTAAAAAAATTCCGTTGAACAAGCTAAATAAAAAAAAAACCTTAATTAAATAAATAATTATTCTTTAAATTAAGAAAAAGGTATTTTCAAAAATAATTCTCGGAAAATACAGACCTAACGCATAAGGCGATAATTGAATACACTCATAACTGTATAGAGAAGACAAAAAAGAACTAATTAAAAAATGTAACCTAAAATTTCGAAAATATTATAACAAAAATACGACATTACTATACAATTTTTTAATTATATAAAAAACTGTGACCTTATATGTAATTTCATAGTTGTAAAAAATTATTTTGTCAAGGTTCATCGATCATCAGATATTACATCGAACAACAAATAACATGAAGAAAATATGTTGAAGAGTATACATAAAGCTAACACTATAAAATGTAACAAAAGATGATTGAACGTATCGGACAACATATTATGTGCACAAAGGTCATGACACATACACACACACACACACACATCATATTCAGCTATAAAGTGTTTATATATATATAAACTCCTTCCAATCTTTGCATTCTGATCAATATTTACAAAAGAGATTACATACTGACCAACTAACTGTTCTATAACACATATATATGTATATGTATATATATATATATATATATACACACACAACACATATATTTATATACATACCTTGCCTATATATATATATATAAAACTCCTTCCAATTTTTGCATGCTGATCAATATTTAAAAAAGAGATTACATACTGACCAACTGTCTATAACATATATATATATAGGTTATAATAATAACCTTTTAGATTATTATTATAGATGACATTGATTGTCTATCGTTGTTCACTATTGAAGTCTGTGCATGGTTATAAAGTAATTAACTTTCCCAACTATCAAATTTGTAACTATTACGTTCATTTTTTTAAATTCTCTTTTCTAATAGAAAATTTGGGTTAATTTTTTCCCGATTGATTTTTTTCATTTTGTATATTTAATATGAGCCTAACATTCCCGGCAGCTGACATATACTCCTAATAACTGCTTCCAATTTACAAAAGAGATTACATACTGACCGACTAACTATTCTATAACATATATACGTATACAGAGAGAAAACGTTCTTGAAAGCAGACAAGAATAGAGAGAGCCGATATGTTTTCATTTAAAGCTTATTGTATTTGTGAATTTGTTTCTTGATTTTTAAGTAAATCAAAAAGGCTTCGAATAAACTAAATTGAAGGACAATATTTTGTTGTTGCGATCAACACTTATTTTGTTATTATGAGAATAGAATTTGTATCAGTCAGGTCTGACCGCACATTCTAATTGATGTTAGATATAGGAAGAGTTTTTGTATTAAACCTTCGATATTAGAGGGAAGTGCAAGGATCCCGCTTCCGCGAATCGGTTAATTTGATAGTTGAGGGTTGTAAGTTACGGTAGGTAATCGTGGTTGGAAGAAGCCATACAAAGGGGATAGTAAGTTGTCTAAATATACTCATGGAAATGTCTGCCGAGGCGATTGCATCCTAACAGAGACCAAACTGATGACCGTGATAGGTTTTCAGGTTTAGAAGTTCTAAAAGACAACCTCCGGTAAAGTCCATCAGGATTAGGAACGGAGAGGTTGGTATAGTGACAGCGATCATCACGACGCGGTAAAAGAAAGAGAGCGTGAGAGAAAGGGGCTTTAAAGCTACAGTGTTGTGTAGGGCCATACATAAGTTTAGTGGCCCCCTGAAAATGCATTCGTTTTGGGAGTACATTATTTTATAATAAAGATCTTTTAATTTTTGAGTTATGTAAAAGCGACAACGCTGTGCATAAATTTCACAACATTTTACGGGAATCTCCCCTCACCATCAAAT
Source organism: Lycorma delicatula (assembly GCF_047948215.1). Taxonomy (NCBI): domain Eukaryota; kingdom Metazoa; phylum Arthropoda; class Insecta; order Hemiptera; family Fulgoridae; genus Lycorma; species Lycorma delicatula. Next base: position 15,769,546 of record NC_134464.1, read on the forward strand.
ATCTTTCATTAAATTAAAGATTTACTAGCGTCAATCTCACATACTCGTAGTTACATTATAACGTTGGAACAATCTTGTATATAACTCGTAGCCACATTTGCAAGCTTTTTCGTTAACGAAGTTCGAAAATATGAATATAACTGAAAAAAGATGTCTTCAAAATATCTTTTCAAGTATTCACCCTTAAACATCCTTTTATCCGGGGGTCCCGTGTATTTGAATCCCAGTTCTCTGAAGAAATACCTAACGGTGGACTCGAAGGCTACAAAACAAAAAAAAAACCTAAAAATTTTACTCTAAAAGTAAATTTTATTCTAGCAATAACAATCCTATCCCTCCATTTTCATTATTTTTTTTTATGATAAGAAATGAATTCTGTTGTGTGTTAATCCGAAAGGATTTAACCCCAAAACCTACCGGATAACTTAAAATTTTTTATAGAAGTGTTTGAAGGAATGTATATTTTTATAATTTAAGTATCAAAAAAGGACTGAAGTTTAGGTTTTCAAATCGCAAGAATTTTTACCGGTCATATTTATACGGAATTAATCATTTGTAATCAGTATAGATGGAATTCGGTTTACGGATTTACCGTTAGTAATTTTAGCTTATTTTATCAGTAATATTAATAGTTTTACAGTAGATTTTTTTTTTCTAAACTATCCGTTATTTTATTTTGAAAGATCGAAAAATATTTATATTATACAATATAAAAGATGTTTGTTTATAGTACATTTCTCTTTGTATGTGAGAAATTTTAATTCCAAGTCTGTTCCTTAATACAACAACCAACCTAACAAAAAATAAACTATTATTAGCAAATATTTTTCTATCAGCTAATTTGTGTAAAGTTACCCGATATACTTTTGAATAATTTTATGGTTAGAAAAGATCATTTATTTAATGAACAAACGGTACAGTATCGGCTATGACGTGATGCAGGTATCATGTTGTAATTTATTATGTGATATTTTGCAGTTTTTTTTTAACATTAATAACACCTGATTAGATTATAACAAAGTGATTGACTGAACAACTGTCTATATGTACTTTTCATTACTTTTCTTCAACTTTACCGTTAAGAGAAGACGAAGCAGAAATGAAGAAGATAAAGTTTTCATCGGCGTCACTACTGATCTTCATATATATATAAACAGTTTATAGCTGAATGTGATGTGTGTGTGTGTGTGTGTGTGTGTGTGTGTGTGTGTGTGTGTGTGACGAATGCTTGTTTTTCCCGTATACGTTCTTATACCATTCATCCAATTGCGATGAAACGTGGTTGAGTTGTGTGCGCACGCCCTCGAAGGTTTCTGAATTGGTTTGCCGCTGGGGTCGAGATATTTCGAAAAATTTATTTATGGTACGATTTGGCTCATATTAAGAATGTATTAGCTACGTGAAAATAAACATTTTTGCGAAAAGGTAGAAAGCGAAAAAGGGGAAAATGAAAGAATAGAAAAAGGGAAAAATAAAAGGTTAAATTTTGTGAAGTTCCGTAATTTTTTAATGTTTTATCAATCTTTCATTTGTGTTCATTTAATCTATATATATATATATATATATATATATATATATATATATATATATATATATACACTAGCTCCACCCGCCACGCTTCGCTGTGGCACATTGTGGTTGCATGGATGAGAAACAAAACAAAGCATACGTTTCATAGAAGTAAAGGCTATCTGGTTTGCCGACTCGGGAACACGCAACATACAGTTGCCCATGTGAGAAGCAATCCGCATCTAAATCTAAACCACACAATTCTAAAGATTGACCTTGAGCTTTATTGATTGCGATCGCAAATACCAATCGAATTGGAAATTGCAATCTTTTAAATTAAAATGGTCGGGATTATGGGTATTCGAGGTATGAGGACATCTTCACTTTTGAAAGGCCCCGTTAAAATCGTTGCTTCCACTAAGTTATTCATCAATTTCTTAACTGCAAGTCGCGTGCCGTTGCAGAGTTTGGCTGATTAATATTCCGCAACAGGATAATTATCATTTTTTGATCGAACCGTTGCTAGAATCAATCTAATGAGGAATGTTTTCCCAGTTCCTCCTGACGCATCCAAGAAGAAGGTCCCCCCAACTCCGTCATTTATCATTTGCATTATGCGATCCTATATGCCTTTCTGTTCACGCGTTAATTTGGGAATGTTTGATTGGACATATGACTGAAGATCAGCAATGTTGTAACTCTGTTCACGGCGTAAATCCACATCAAATGAAGCAATCGCAGCTCGGGTGGGTGTTGGCACTCCCGATTGACTAAGAACTTTATTTGCAATAGGTAAGCACTTGTCTTCAATATTTACCAATGCTTCGTTGTAAACGCTTTCTGTAAATTCCACGGTCATATTGGTTTTTCTAGGCGTACTCTATGCAAAATATCCTCAGGCATATGCGATCGATATCTTTCCCATAACTCTGTGGGAGATGAAGGGAAGCAAGCGGTCAATATAATTGCGAATAATGCGCGAATTTGGTTTGGATGTGCAGTGTTGCACGCGTCATTAATACATATATCCCACTGTTGGTCGTTTTCTAATAAATTCAGAGCTTGGTCAAAGGCGCAGCTCAATCACGACACGATCACACAAAAGTACCTCGATTAAAGTGAATATTTAATTCAGATTGTATAAAAATCTGAATCAGATGCAAGTGGATTTTTTTTTTTGTTAATAAACAATGTAATTGGGAACAGGTATTGTTTCACATGTGACTGCGGATGTCGTTAGCTAGTATGGCGAGTGTTCCCCTCGCTCCCGGCAGATGGCGCGGTCACAGGTACACAGCTGACCGTTAGAAAAACTGTTTTCTCGCGGTCGCGGTTATGTGACTGATGTGAAAAATAGATGAAAACAATATTTGATGCGGGTTATATATCGTGCTAAAATTTGAGCTCAATCGGTGCAGAACATTTTGAGTTTTTGAAGCGTACACAAACGAACTTAACATTTTTATATATAAAGATTTGTGGGCTACGAAAAAAAGTCGTGCGAAAAAACACATCATTTTAAATGCTTACAAAAGCAGAGTAATGCTTACAAATTACAGAATAATCAAACGGCGTTGATTTCAGATGTTAATAAACTGCTAACGTAAGTAGAAGTTGTGCTGCTTCAGTGTACAACGTGATTCTCGAGTATGAATCTACTAATGAGTTACGCTCTCCAAAGAAAACAAAACCCCGCAGATCAATTGAGAAAAAGGTGAGATTTTGATAAAAACACGATTCGTAAAAAAATTACACGAATTTGAATTATTTAGAAATAGTTTAGCGGTGTATTATGTCCTTTGGAAGAGAATTCAGTTATTGTCTTCGACAACGCTTCGTATCATTAAACGAAAAGAATTCCAGCCGTGTTATAGAAAAACAATGATATCAAAATGTGGCTTAGTTCAAAAGGAATAATTTTTGAAGAGGTTTAAGTTAATGTTCAATCATTGCAAAGGGTTTCGCGTATTAAAAGTAATTATAGTCCGTATAAAATTGGTTTGACACACAACGCCATATTGATAAGTCGTGTTTTTATTCGGCTCCTAACGAATATGTTTGCCGGCCTCCGTGACGCGAGCGGTAACGTCTCGGAGTTTAATCCGGTGGTTCAGAGTTGGAATCCCGGTCAGGCATGGCATTTTCATACCCTATAAATCATTCATATCATCACCTGAAGCAATGCATAACGGTGGTTAGACAAAAACAAAAAAAACGAATAATTAGTTATGTGGTTTCAGTGTTACTATTTGTGAATTTTGTTCTTTGCTTTTACATAGCAAAGAACGCTAAATGACCAAAAAACTATTGTTTGGTCATATATATGTAAAAAAAAATAACCTAACAAAGGATTTTTTGGTCATTATGTAGGGATATTATTTTCTGTGTATTTGGTTATTTCGACTTTTTTTGTTTGCATAGTCTTAAGTCTATCTGGGCTATAAGAAAGTTGGGTGTTTTAATTTATTTACTGTAAGTCATCCTTCTTGGTGGCTTTTCTTTTTGTTTTGGTGTTTTTTATTTTAATAAAATACAGATGTTTTAGCTGTTAAACATAATTCAAAGAAATGTGTTACTTAATCAGTTGTGATTTTGTTTACATTGGAAACGGCCATACGGGCTCTTTGTGATTGGTCGTTGTGTTTGTCAGCATTGGTATGATTGGTTTTCCTTTGTTTACATTTCCATCTGATTTACTAGCCTCTTATTTACTAAAAAACTGTACAAATTAAAAATAGATAGATTGATTTATTAAAAATAGATTAAAGCAATCTTTGATGCGGGTTATATATCGTGCTAAAATTTGACCTCAATTGTTACAGAACATTTTGAGTTTTTGAAGCCGTACACAAACGAACTTAAAATTTATATATATATATATATATATATATATATATATATACTAGCTGACCGAGCAATGCTTCGCCATTGCTAGATTTGAGTGTATACAATGCACTCAAATAGCTAATTACATTTATAATATGTAACTAATATAATAACTAGATATATTAGCAACCGGGGCCACCGGTAGGTATTTCTTCAGAGGACGAGATGAAATGTCAATTTTGTAGCGTGTAAAACCGGTTTCGAACCTGGGTCCTCCAAATGAATGAATATTTATGTACGAAATGAAAAATTTTGTAAAAGCATTGAAGAAGGATAGTCCTGGATTTTTGTACATCAGGCAGAAATTCCGGAATGTAAGTGAAGGAAAAATTAAAGAAAGAATATTTGTTGGTCTTCAAATAAGAGAGTTGGTCAAAAATGATGTACTTAACTCGTTGTTAAATACTGTAGAAAGTACAGCTTGGGCTTGATTAAAAGACGTTTGCAAAACTTTTCTCAGAAAACAAAAATCCTACAATTACCAAGATATTGTTAACCAACTTTTTACTTTACGCAGAGCTATGAGATGTAATATGTCTTTGAAAATGCATTTCCTCCACTCACATCTCGATTTTTCCCCGGACAACCTCAGATATTTAAGTGATGAACACGGTGAACGTTTCCACCAAGACATTTCGTTGGTGAAAAGCTGCTATAAAGAGAAATGGACTAATAACATGCTAGCCGATTACTGTTGGAGATTAATTCGGGATCTGCCTGAGGCTATTCATAAAAGAAAAGCACCGGCCAAATCATTCTAACACAGGTATGGCCATGCAAAATTATAAATTTTCAAGATTTTAACTATATTTTCCCTTAATTTTTTTTGAAGCGTAATTTATTTAAAACTAAGGGTGATAAAAAAATTGTATTTACAGATCTGTAATGTATACATAAAAACAATTCAAGAAATGGTATCACGCTTAGAGAAACATAATTTTTTTTTTTTTATCAGTTAATCTTTACTAATCAGAAATGTTGTAGTACCGCGCAAACGTTAAAGAACTCCTACCCCTAACAAAGATGCAACACGCAATACATATATCTTGACATGCGTATTGTCGACACGGTAGCCATTGGGAATCGGTATTATTGATCCCTTAAATTTCTTAATACAACAAACCAACATGGTAACCCCGATAGCTTTTTAATAGTATGAAATGGTACAGCAATTGTTTATTTTAAAACCACTATATAAGAAGGAGTAAAATATTTACGAATGAATCCTCGTCTCTGAAAATAATTTTACAATTTATCAAAATAAAATAATAAATGTATTGTTTATTATTATTTTTTTTAATACAAAAAGGTGCTAAAAAACACCCAAAATATCTACCGAAACAACTACTAATACAGTCGGTGCCCTATTTACCAAAGGGCTACTTTTCTAAATTACTTTAATAGATTTAATTTCACGTTACCGTAACGTGAATAATAACAACAAATAAATATTAAAAATTAAAAAACAGGACTGCCAAAACCTTTGCTGAAAAATTTTGCTCTTTAATATAGAATAATTACTTAAATAGGCCCAGACTGTACCCTAAAGCTGATATTCTGGGAATTTAACGTGATAACAATGAGTCAGCTCTACGTCAAAAGCGATGTTTTATATATTAACAAAAATATAAACCGCTTTAATACCAGTGGTTCACCTATATAATACGCCGAAATGACCTATCGGTCTGAAGAAGACATTTCATGTATATTTCTACTAAAGTAATATATCTTATTCCTACTAAATTTATGTATAGTAGGGTGAACAAAAATTACTTAAAGAAATAGATGAGTGGCTAATGACAAATATCGGCCAGAAAAATCCCCAGCAAAAAAAAAAATTATGAAATATAATATGTATGAATCGCTATTCTAAACAATTTTATGCCATCCTGTCTAAACGATATAAAATTAGTTAATTTTCTAAGCCGTCTTTATAATCTTTTGTTGTTTTTTTTAATGGTTTTTTTTTTATATAAAATCCTAACCAAGCTAAATCAAAAAAAAAAAAGGCAAACTTATCATGAGTAAATTTTTAATTATAAGCGTAAAAGTGTGCAACAATATAAATATTATTTACATCATCTCCATATTCTTTCTTGTATTTCCTGTATTTTACTAAATCTAGAATGTTGAATTTTAAAGCACAGGCGCGGGTATTTATTTGTTACTTTTCTACTATAAGTTTTAATCTTAATTGATTTCACTCTTTAACAATTAAGTTTTTGTTTATAACAACATTTTTTTCTTCATGTAAGAACTTTTATTTACTACTATTTACATTAAAATAATTTTAATTATTACACAGAGTGTTGCGGAACGTATTCGCCGAACTTAAGGAACTCATTC